>NW_025802775.1:45044-50201 GCF_021613505.1 Equus quagga | reverse complement strand
GGCTGCTGTCTTGGTCTTTAGTGTTCCCTGCTATTTCACCTACATGACATCCATTGGCTCACCTTTCTCCCAGATGTCTACTCTTCCCTCCCACAGACATTTGTTTATAAACTTCTTCCCTGTTACATTCTCTCCACTTCTGTTTTTTGGCCTTTCATTCATTCCCGTTGCTTCTGTTTTCATGCCCTACCAGTCCTTGCCTGCGAACGTTGCTTCTTCCGTCTTCAAGAGACTTGCCGTAGTTGTATTATGATGTTGGAGAGATGAAGGGAATGAGGCTGATAGGCATCTGGTTTCCATTCTACAAATATTTTCTGGAAAATGACCATTAAGCTAGGACCTCTGTTATGTACTTGAAGGAGGAGGGCACAGTAAGATGCCTTCAGTTTTACCCCAAACCTTAAGAAATGGGAGAACAGTCCTACCTTGCTGAATGAGGTTTCTCCCTCCGTTGTCCTTTGAAAGACTGTAAATTCTGTCGTCTCTTATTGGTCAAGTGTGAACTTGAGGCTCACTTTCCACTGTCCTTGAACATATCACCCTAGTTCTCCAAGGTATATGAATATGTTACATAATTTTTCCTGTTTTTTTTTTCCTTTGCAACCATAGTAAGTGTCGTTTAAACTTTTGCACTTTTACCGACACAATTATTAATTCTGAGAACGGCAATGTGTTTTACATGTTTGGTAAAACTAGACAGCCCCATGAAAAAGAGTGAAAGTAGACCATTATCTTACACCATACCCCAAAATCAACTCAAAATGGATTAAAGACTTGAATATAAGACCTGAAACTATAACCCTTCTGCAAGAAAATATAGGCAGTACACTCTTTGACATCAGTCTTAGTAGTATCTTTTTGAATACCATGCCTGCCCCAGCAAGGGAAACAAAAGAAAAAAATTAACAAATGGGACTACATCAAGCTAGTGT
The DNA here is from genome assembly GCF_021613505.1 of Equus quagga. Classification (NCBI taxonomy): domain Eukaryota; kingdom Metazoa; phylum Chordata; class Mammalia; order Perissodactyla; family Equidae; genus Equus; species Equus quagga. The sequence continues at coordinate 49,269 of NW_025802775.1, read as the reverse complement.
GTGGCAAAGGAAACCATCAACAAAATGAAAAGATAGCCTAACAATTGGGAGAACGTTTTTGCAGATCATATCTGATAAGGAGTTAATTTTCAAAATTTATGAAGAATTCATACAACTCAACACCAACAACAAAACAACCCAATTAAAAATTGGCAAATGATCTAAACAGACATTGTTCAAAATAAGATATAAATGGCCAACAGGCACATGAAAATGTGTTCTATGTCACTATCAGGGAAATGAAAATCAAAACAACAATGAAACACCCGTCAGAATGGCTGTAACTAAAAGGATAAGAAATAACAAGTGTTGGAGCAGATGTGGAGAAAAAGGAACACTCATACACTGCTGGTGGGAATGTACACTTTGTGAACACCATGGAAAACAGTATAGAGGTTCCTCAAAAAATTAAGAATAGAATTACCATATGATCCAGCTATGCCACTTCTGGGTATTTATACAAAGAACATGAAAACATGCTCTTTTTGTCTAATTCAAGAAGACATTTGCACCCCTATGTTCATTGCTGCATTATTCACAATAGCTAAGACTTGGAAGCAACCTAAGTACTCATCAGTGGATGAATGGGAAAAGAAGATGTGGTATATATATATACAACAGAATACTATTCAATCATAAAAAAGGTGAAATCTTGCCATTGCAACAAAATGGAAGGACCTTGAGCATATTATGTATGCTAAATGAAATGTCAGACAGAGACAGCCCAGTACTGTATGACTTCACTTGTTTGTGGAAGATAGAAAACAGCACCAACACCAACTAACAAATACATAGATATAGAGATTAGGTTGGTGGTTACCAGAGGAGAAGAGGGGGAGTGGGTGCTTGAAAGGAGTAAAAGGGCACATGTGTATGGTGATGGATGGTAATTAGTCTTTGGCTGGTGTACACGATATAGTCTGTACAGAAATCAAAATATAATGGTGTACACCTGAAAAAAAGTGATAAACACTAGAGTCACATCCTGGAAAAGAGAGAAAAATGAGAGTTTAAAGCAGGCTTCTAACATTTAGTAGTAATTCTAGCATTCCTTTATCTCCATTGACTCGTATTTCCCTTCAAGTAAATAAGTTAGTAATCAACATTAATTTTATTCCATTTTATTTCTGTTTGTTTATAAAAGATTGATGTGCTGAGAAATTATGTACTTATGTATGTTAATGGGAATGGAATGAATTTGGTTAGAGCCACATCACTTAATTCTTTGAACTTCTTCTGCAGTAAATGATAAGATCAGATAATACAGGTTAATAAAAACTGATTTTGAAAGTTCTGTCAGTTGAAAACTCAATTAAATTCTATTGTAGTTTTGTTAAAAGCATAGAATTAGAAACCATCAGACTTCAAAAAATATTGTATCTCATCATGATAGTCATTTGGTTTCTTGAGGGTTGTGATGTCTTCTAAAAAGAGTTTCTCAGAACTTAAATATATGTTGACCATTAAGTACACAAATTATGTTTCACTTAAAGACATCTAGTGTAATCTGAAATACTCAGAAAGATTTTTGAAATTAAAAATCAATTCCAATAAACTGCTACCAAGATAACATTTGTTATCAAATTATTTTATTAAACATGTATTTTGACCCAAATCTTGAATTATTTATATCCTTAAAACTATTCATAAAAGAAGTATGTATGGCATAAAATTCTATTTGTTATTTCTATCCAAATCTTCACCCTTCTTCTTTTATTCAATCAATTGGGAAAGTTTATTCCCTTTTCTTACTTTTCCAAGATAAAAATCTGCTTCCTTGATATTGTTTCAGGGTGTTTTGATCATTTTTTTTCCTAATTACATTCATCCTACCAATTTACTGTGCACTGGAAATTTTCTACTCATTTTCGTTTTCTCTGTTGGTTCCCGTGACGTTTACACGAGTTTTTCCGTTTTATTTTTCAGAAAAACTTCAAGAAGAAATGGGTAACTTTTTCCTAACATTCTTTTTCACTGTTGTATTCCTTAGAAATATTTTTCTTGTCCCTTCCTAACTCTTCACTTTACCTCTTCCTGTCTTTCCTCTTCCTTCTTGTGAATTTCAAATCACCTTATCTCTTTTCTTTCTGGCATCCTGGACTCCTCCCATGTTATGTTTCCTTCCCATCATCTTCCTGAGATTTTCTTCATTCTCTTTCTTTTCTTTGCTATATCCTTAGGCTTTTTCTATCTTTCAGATGATTACCATAACTTCATTATAAGATTGGTGAGATGAAGTGGATTAAGCTAAGAAGAATGTGGCTTTCTTCATTCAGCAGAACGTTTCCTTTAACTTGTGTTCTCTAATATGTCCCCTGAGATGGAGTGCCTATTCTTTTGTACACGATATTGTCATGGTTTTTAAGAGAAGTGTTCAAACTCCAAAACTGCTGAGTGAGATGAGTCCTCCTTTTGCTGACCTTTTAAAGACTTCATATATACTGAGGTGAAGTGTAATTTTGAGACTAGCTAATCCACTTCTCTAGACCATATTCTCTAGTGTTCTAAAGTATATAAATATTTTTGCGTAATTTTGCCTGATTTTTTCTTTCCAACTATAATTACTACTGTTCTTTCATTTTTATTTTAATCCATTCAACTATTAATTCAACAAATTGCTAAACCATTTTTCAGTACCTCACTACAGGAATTATTTAAATCCTCATGTCCTTTCATATAACATTGTACTCTTCAAATTGTGGTGAAGTTTTCAAGTGAAATGGACTTTAGAAATTCCGTTCCTTGCTTTTGAAATGGACATTGGCCAATTTTCAGACACAAATATTGGCAAATGTATGACTTTAATTGCATGTTTTTTATAATGTTAAGGAAGCCTGTGTTATATATGGATGTTCTTATATTTTTCTCTCAGATAGGAGGAAGGCCCAATTCAAGTCAGGTGAGTGATGATTGTCTCTCAGAAAGCTCCATTCTTCTGTTTCTCTTAGATTCTGCCCCTGTAGCAGTGGGATAGGATGCAGAAATACAACAGAAATGTCTATAGTAGGCAAAGAAGCGTTTGAAGCATTATCTTTCTGAATTTCAGTAACTTCAATAAATTCTCTCTGATGTGCAAACCACAAATAATTCAGCATTTTCTACCCTCTCCCCTCCCTTCCCTCTTCCTTTCTTTTGTTCCTCCTCGGTCTCTCAGACCTTTTGTTGCTTCTATATTTCTATCAATCCTCCAATTGATCATTTTTATCATCATGTTTGAAAAAATGGAATGTGAGGACATAGGATAAAAAAAGAAGGTCCAAAGGATTTAGAAGAAGAAATGTGACAAAGACAGGGAGAAATGGAAAGGACAATGGAGAAAACAGGAAAGAAGAAAAAGTAAAGGGTTTCCTATTTTTTTCCTTTGCAGTCTGGAGGAACGCACCATTATATGCTGGTGAGTGACATGGACTCTGATGAAGAAAATCCTGTTACAAGGATATTTTAAATGAATACATACTGTGTACAAAACAATATGCTGAAAATCAAGGAAACTCCAAAGAATAATTCCATGAACTCAATAGATCACTCAATATTTTAACAGATAATAATGTATTTAAAACATTAAATTTTAGCCGTTTTATTATTTTTTTAATCTGCATCTCATCTCATGCTTTGAGGATAGATAAGGATTACTACCTGCTATAAAATATAAGGAAACATAGCCAAAAGAAGGTATTTAGTCAAACTGACCATATTCCGTATTTCCTCCCCAACATCCTAAATAGATCATAGACACTTATCCTGGGGAGACACGTATCCTTGGATGAGGAGAGCCTAGGGATGGATCAGGTCTTCAAGTGAGACGTAATTTAGCAGACTGTGAAAAGAGGTGCAACTATATGAAAGAATGTTTTCTTTGGTTGCTATCATTCTTTTATTAAGCCTAAGAAATGTATACTCACATTATTCTGGACATCTCAGCAGCTTTACCTTTCAAATAGTAGGTTCTCATGTTCATTTTTTCCTTGCAGACTGGAGGAAAGAAGAGTTTGAAGCTGGTGAGTCTATGAGGATCCAGGAGGGACCGTGCTCCTTGTCGGGTGGTCTCAGGGAAAGATAGGTGGACGTAAGCTGGATCTACCTCATTCTGTGAAGACCCCTCTGGCCCAGGCCTAGAGAACTTTCCCAGAAATATGAGGGTCCATTTCTCTTTGCAGTAAATTTGACTCTGGATGCAGCCTCTGCCCATCCTGCCCTCCGCTTGTCTGAAAAAGGGAGACAAGTA
>NW_025802775.1:37072-45034 GCF_021613505.1 Equus quagga | reverse complement strand
TACCCAGTACAACATTTGCCATTGTCACCTTTTAAATAAGAACCCTCAGTAAACCATGAGAAGTCGGTGCTAGCCAAAGGAGTTTCCTGCAGATCGTCATGAGGAGTTAGGAGTTGATCCATCAGCATAAGCAGCCATGAGGGATTTTGTTGGTAATGGAGGGGAGAAAAGTAGCAGTGTAAAGGTTATCAGAAAAGAGTTATCTGAGGATCAATTAAAATAATTTCATAGGAAGTGAGGCATCTGGGTCAAATGTGTTGAGTGTGGTGAAAATTCAGGAGAGCTTCTATACATGAGATACAAAAATGGGTAATGGGGATCCTACAATGATTTTCTTGGTGGCCTTAACCAAAAGGACAGTGGCAGTAATGGCTATAAGGCAAGGGGAGTGTCCCCATGCCACAGGGTCCAGTTGCTGGCTATAATACCCTATGGGTAAATGGCAATCCCCTTATTCTTGAGTAAGTTCCCCAAGGCCATTCCCTTCCTTTTCATATATAAAGAGAAAAAGGCAAATCTTATCATTGGGATGTCCAAGGGCAGGTGGGTTCATCCTTAATGGCCTTTAAGACTATGTAATCTGGTTTTTCCCATAAAATTGAGTGGGAGTTGTTGTTCTTTAATAAAATATACAGGGGTTTGGCCATAAGAGAAAAATTTGGAATGCAATGTCAGCAATAACCAACTAGCCCGAGATAACCTCACAGTTGGAGCCTACTTTTGGGCTTGGGGAAATTAGGACACCATGAAGCCTATCTGGACCTAGGCATAGCCCTTGTTCTGATATCAGATGCCCTAAATTTCAAATCTGGGTTGAGGAAAACTGCAATTTCTCCTTGGTGACCTTATGTCCCTTTAAAGCTAAAGCTTCAGCAATTGGATCCTGTCTTCCTGTAAGGAAACTTGGGAAGGAGAGTAAAGAAGCAAGTCATCCACATATTGTAACAAAGTAGAACTCCTAGGGAACTTTACATCATCTGGATCAGCCTTCAGGCCTTGTGAAAAGAAAAACAGCTCTCAGGAAAACCCTGAGGCATTACTGTCCAAGTGAATTGTTTTCCTTCCCAAATGGAAGTGAGAGTTATTGAAGAGCTTCATCAACTGGAATGCTGAAGAATGCACTACATAAATCAATTGCCATAAAGAATTTGCTCCCAGTGGGAATGGATGTTAGTAGCGTATGAAAGTTACAAAGACAAGGTTGTGGAGGGATAACAATGCTTTTATTGCTCGAAGGTCCTGGACAAATCTCCACCCTCAGTCCTTGGGTTTCTTATAGGTAAAATGGGACCATTACAGGGACTAGTACAGAGGATAATGAGGCCTTGAGCCCTATAATTTTTCTTTATCAGCTTTATACCTTGAAGGGCATCTTTACTTATATGGTATTGAACTATTCCGGGGAGGGGGTGTGAAGGATCTATTTGAATATTGATGGGATATCTGCTGTGAATTTTACCAATGTCAGTTGATGGCAGCTGATTCAATAGGGACAAATGACCAGTGTTTCCAGAAGCAGCTCTAGTCCTGTCAGAGATGAAACAAGTAAAAGATGTCAGTGTCATTTAATTCTCCTGGTTGGCTGTTTTGATGACTACTGACAAATCTTACAATTATTTCCCCCTTTTTGGAGAAAGAAATTTCAGCTTGGAAATTTTTTAAGAAGTCTTGGTCTGAAAAATGAATAGGGGTGGAGGACCTAAGGAGAAAAGAGTTTGTGTCTCTCAAAGAGCCTAAACAAAAGGGAATAGGTTCAGAGACAGGAACCTTTGGAGGTTATTAGACACCCCCACTATTTCAACTGTTTTAGTACTCTGAAGCAGGAGTACTGCCTACAATAGTGAGGTCGAGCACCGAGAGTGCGGCTCCATTGTGAATTACGATAGAAAGACCTTCATCTTCAACCTGGAGAAGTGTTTCTCCAAGCCAATTAAGGAGGATCGGGAAGAGCCCTTGCAGCCCCATCATTGAGAATTTGGAGGACCGTGGAAAGGCTGGTTAGAAAACTGAAGGTGCTCAAAGTGCTTAAATTTGTAACAATCTCTTTTCCAATGGCCTGGCTCTTTGCAATAATAACAGAAACTAGGATTTTGACTTCGTTTAGGGTCCTTCATATACTGCAGTTGAAGATTAAGAATTTTAGTGGTCTTTCTTTTAGGTGATTCATTGAAAGGTGGAGAGAGTTGGTTTGCCAGATTATTAACCATGTCTGGAGTGGACGTAGTTTTCCATTCCATCCTGATCCTTTTTACTAGAAGGGAAAGATTCCAGCTCAGCCCCTTAAGAGAGTTAAAAGCTGCCTGGGTAGAATCAACATCTGAGGGAAGACCAGAATTTTCTTTAAAAACAATATGAGGTGAATTGTAATAGTCATGAACAGGTTCATCAGGTTTCTGTGCACAAGCCTGAATTAGGTTCCAATCAACAGGCTTTGGGAAAGCCCTAGGAATGGCCTGATGAAGTCATCTAGTGGTTTCCTGAGCCTGATCATACAACAGGTTAATGGGTTGATGTCCTGGTTGTAACTCTAGACTTTTCAGGATTCTCCCAATTAGCAGTTTTTATTCAATGCTGGCCTGGCCTTTACTGACAAGCGTATGAACTAGCTGATATAAATCTGGGAAACCCGGTTGATAAGTTTGAATGACTGTATTGAGTTCCTCAGCAAATCTGTGAGGATCTTTGGGTACTATGGGAAAGTCTTTGAATAAGGCTTGCAGTTGAGTCTTAGTCCAAGGAACATATGAAATTAAGGGTTTAGCCTTTGGATCCCCAGAAAACTTAGCTTTAAAGGAACAAGTTCTGATAGATTCAGAGGAAGAGAGAGTGAGGAGAGTTTCAGAGGAAAGGGAAGTTTGGAAAAGGTGTTAGTTTGGGGGAATTGAGGGTGTAGAGGAGGTGCAGGCGGTATAGAAGGGAAGGAGGAAGATGGCGCTGGAGGGAGAGTCTGAGACTAAGAAACCAGGAAGAGGAACAAGATGACACCAGAAGAGAGGAACACAGGCCTTCAGAAGCCACTTTATCTTTCTTTGATCATTTGTTTGCCTCAGTTAATCTTAAAATTTTATTTTGCAAAGAGGCAATTTTAGACTCCTGATAATGTTTGGAAGCCTCAAAATACCAGTTGACATGGGCATTCCATTCAGTTTTGGAAATTACAGAACTATGATCATTTAGTTTAGTTTTACAAAAGTTAAGTTTGGGGAGTTCAAAAGTTCCCCATAATGGCTATTGATATGCTCAATTACTTTGGTTAAATCGGTCCATTTAGTTAGAAATGTGCATGAGACATTGTGATTTTTAAACATAAAATAGGTCATGGTCCCTGTCTGCAGGGCGCCCTCAAAATATTCAGATAACTGGGATCTAATTTCTTAGAGATTTTTCTCTAGAGCAAAGGGACAATTCTCAAACAGCCTAAACAGCTCAAACAGCTTCAACAACTTGAAAAGCTCAAACAACCTATAGGCTTAATACAGCCAGCTCTAATAGGACAGTCCAATTCCATTATGGTGGACCAAATCAATGCAGTTCCAAAGAACAGTTTGGTAACCAAAGGAATAGGGCAGAAGGTTGATCAATACAGCTTAAAGGGACAGTCTGCTCCCCGTGCAGTCAGGCCCAAGGCTGGATGGCACAGTTCCAATGAATAGTCTGAAAGTCAGGCTGAAGGCTAACCAGTTCCAAGTATGACAACAGTCCAGTTCCAAAAGGAATCAGACCAAAGCCCAGCACAGTTCAAAGAAACAGGCTGATTCAGAGTCAGGCTGAAGCGCCACCTGAGTACCCACAGACAAACAAGGCCTTAACCAGAAAAGGACAAAGCCTTAAAATAGATCTCAAATAAAGCCTGGAGAGCCTCACATCCAAAAAGGGTGGAAGCAAAGATCCAGGAGAAAGACTCACCCTCAAACTCCGGGGTCGGCAAGAAAAACAAGCTCAATGGGCTCTGTTGTGGGTACCACACCTGTTTACTCACCAGCCTTGGAGTTGTCAGAGTTGTCTCTGGATCCCCATTCAGGCCAGCAAAATGTTGACCTTAAACAAATAGGCAGCCATTTATTTCTCCAGAAAAAAAAATCGGTTTATTCAGGCTCAGCAAAGAATTGCAATTCAAGGTCTGCAACCGTGGTGTTCCACGTGCAAGTTCCACACCAGCAAGAGAGGAGAAACTCTTTTATGGAGAGGACGAGAAAGTTGAGAGGGCTATTCTCAACAAAGAGTTGGAGTTGTACTGGCTTTTCATTGGCTGAATTGTGACAGTCTCTCCTTGGCTGAGCTTCATGCTGGTCAAGAAGAGGAAGTCTTTCTTCCTGTTAGGCTCTGCTGTCAATGAAGAGTGTGAGAGCTCCTCTTTTGGCCTCCTAATTTCAATTTAATGATGTTTTTGTTTAATATCTTGAAACTAGGGACCTTAGAGCCTAGGCCCTATCTTTCTGCTTTCCCTCTGCCACTCCAGGACACAGGTATCTCCTGAGGTGATATTTTTACAACTGTCTAGTGCCCTGGTCTTTATGTCCAGTGCCCCAGGTTTGGTGGCTGCTTCCCAGGATATGCTCCTTGAAAGTCTGGCTCTGGTAGCCAGCAGGGCTTCTGTGCAAGAGTTCAATGGGAGAGTATCAAAGAAAGAATACATAGGAATAAATTTAACCAAGGAAGTGAAAGACCTGTACACTGAAATCTATAAGATATTGATGAAAGAAATTGAAAAAGACACAAATAAATAGAAAGTACCCATATTTATAGTTTGGAAGAATTAACATTGTCAAAATGTCCATACTTTCCAAAGAAATCTACAGATTCAATTTAATCCCTATAAAAATTACCTTGGCATTTTTCACAGAAATACAAAAAACAATCCTAATATTTTTATAGACCCCAAAAGAGCCCAAACATCCAAAGAAATCTTTAAAAATGAGAATGAAGCAGGAGGCATCACACTTTCTCATTTTGGTATATTACAAAGTTATGGCAATCAAAATAGTATGATATTGGCATATAATTACACACATAGATCAATGGAACAGAACAGAGAGGTCAAAATAAACCTACACATATATGGTCAATTAATTTATGACAAAGGAGCCAAGATTATACAATGGCAAAAAGGAAGTTTCTTCAATAAATGGTGTTGGGAAAACTGTACAGCCACATGCAAAAGAATGAACCTGACCACTACCTTACACCATACAGAAAAATAAAGTATGGATTAAAATGAATTAAATGGACTAAAGATTTGAACATAAGATTGGAAACCATAAAACTCCTAGAAGAAAACATAGGCAGTAAGCTCCTTGACATAAATCTTGGCAATGACTTTCTGGATTTGACAACAAAAGCACAGGCAATAAAAGCAAAACAAGTGAGACTACATCAAACTACAATGCTTTTTCACAGCAAAGGAAACCATCAACCAAATGAAAAGGCAACCTACCAAATCGCATATCATATATCAGATAAGAAGTTAAGATCCAAAATACATAAAGTACTTATACAAATCAATAGCAGACACCACACACACACACACAAACAATTCAATTAAATGGGCAGAGGATCTAAACAGACATTTTTCCAAAGAAGGCATACACATGGCCAACAGGTACATAAAAAGATGCTCAACATCACTAATAATCAGGGAAATGCAATGCCAAACCACAACGAAATATCACCTCACACCTTTTAGAATACCTGTGATCAAAAACACAAGAAACAAGGGCCAGCTTGCTGGTGCAGAGGTTAACTTCTCACCTTCTGCTTTGGTGGCCCAGGGTTTGTTGGTTTGGATCCTGGATCTCGGGTGTGGACCTATGCCCTCCTTGTCAAGCCATGCTGTGGCAGGCGTCCCACATATAAAGCAGAGGAAGATGGGCATGCATGTTAGCTCAGGGTCAGTCTTCCTCAGCAAAAAGAGGATTGATGGCAGATGTTAGCTCAGGGTTAATCTTCCTCTCAAAAAAAAAAAAGAAATAACAAGTGGTTGCAAGGATGTGAAGAAAAGGCAACCCCTGTGCACTTTTGGTGGAAATGTAAATTGGTGCAACCACTATGGAAAACAGTATGAAGTTCCTCAAAAGATTAAAAATAGAACTACCATATCATCCAGCAATTCCACCTCTGGGTATTTATTTGAAGAAAACAAAAACACTAACTCTAAAAGATAAATGCACCCCATGTTCATCGCAGCATTATTTACAATAGCCAAGATATGGAAACAACTTAAGTGTTCACTGATGGATGAACAGATAAAGAAAATGTGATATATGCAAACACCCAATGGAACATTATTCAGCCACATAAAAGAATGGCCTTGCCATGCAACAACATGGAAACATGGATAGACCTTGAGGGCATTATGCTAAGTGAAATAAGTCAGACGAAGAAAAATACCATAGGATCTCACTTATAGGTGGAGTCTGAAAAAAAAAAAAAGCTCATAGATACAGAGATCAGATTGGTGGCTGCCAGAGGCTAGTAGTAAGGGTTGGGTCAAATGAGTGAAGGGAGTCAAAGGGACATACTTCGAGTTATAAACTAAATGTCATGGGGATGTAATGTACAGCATGGTGACCATAGTTAATAATACTGTATTGCGTATTTGAAAGTTGCTAAGAGAGTAAATCTTAAAAGTGCTCATCACAAGAAAAATAAAATTTTGTACTATGTATGGTGACATGTGTTAACTAGAATTAGTGTGGTGAACATTTTACAATAAATACAAATATCAAATTAATGTGTTTAATATAATGTTATATGTCACTTATACCTCAATAAAAATAAAGCTGAAGTGAGTCTTTTGTACATACCACAAAGTTGGGTCTTGCGTTTTTGATCCATTCAGCCACTTCATGTCTTTTAATTGGGAAATTTAGTGCATTTACATTTAAAGTAATTATTGATAGGTATGGATTTATTATCACCATTTTGTTAATCATTTTCTGGCTCTTTTGTAATTCCTTTGTTCTTCTTCTTCTCTTGCTATCTTCCCGTGTGGTTTGATCATTTCCTTTAGTGGTGTGCTTAGAATCTTTCCTCTTCGTCTTTTGTGTATCTAATATAGGTTTTGTTTTATGTTTGCCATGAGGTTTACATAAAACGTCTTAGACTTATAACAGTCTATTTTAAGCCAATAACATCTTAGGTTTGAATGCATTCTAAAGTTTTACATTATCTCCCCTTCCCCAGATTTTATGTTTTTGATGTCACAATTTACATATTTTTATCTTGCGTATCCATTAACAGATTATTGTAGTTATAGCTATTTTTACTGCTTTTGCTTTTTAAACTTCATACTAGAGTTATAAGTGATTAACTCACCACCATTACAACATTATATTATTCTGAATTTAGCTATTTATTTCCCCTTACCTGTGACAATTATGGTTTCATATATTTTCTTGTTACCAGTTAAGGCCATTTATTTTCAGCTTAAAGACATCCCTTTAACATTTCTTCTAAGGACAATCTACTGGTGATAAACTCTTCCTGCTTTTGCTTGTCTGGAAAACTCTCTCTCCTTCAATTCTGAAGTACAACTTTGCCAAGTAGAGTATTCTTGTTTGGCTTTTTTTTTTTCTTTCAGCTCTTTGACTATATTAAGCCATTCTCTTCTGGCCTGTACAGTTTTTGCTGAAAAATACGCTGATAGTCTTATGGTGGTTCCTTTGTACAATACAAGTTGTTTTTCTCTTACTGCTTTAAGATTCTTTAACTTTTGACAATTTAATTGTGATGTATCTTGGTGTGGGTCTCTTTAGAGTAATCTTCTTTAGAACTCTCTGGTTCCCTGGATCTGGATGGCTGTTTCCTTCTCCAGTTTCAAGAAGTTTTCAGCCATTATTTCTTCAAATAAGTTTTCTGCCCCTTTCCCCTCTTCTCCTTCTGGGATGCCTTTAATGCAAATATTCGCCCACTTGACTATGTCCTATAAGTAACTTCAGCTATCTTCACTCTTTGTCGTCCTTC
>NW_025802775.1:36904-37062 GCF_021613505.1 Equus quagga | reverse complement strand
TTGAGAGTCTTGGGTTATAAATACCACTTCAGTGATTATTTCAGTACAAGTGCTCATGGTTTAGGTTATGGGGCACTTCAAAAGGCCAAAATATCATCCTCCAGGACATTAAGGAACTTTAAGTCTGGAAGAGGCCTGTTTGACTATGAAGCAATTCC
>NW_025802775.1:0-36894 GCF_021613505.1 Equus quagga | reverse complement strand
ACTTGAGGGGAGCACTAAAAGATACAAGCATCTTGTGAATCCAGAGTAGGGGTGAGTCAGTGAATTTGGTTCAAGCTTGTGAATAAACCAGGAGAGTTTAGAATCATATTTTAAAGAGATGATAGTTAGAGATAGATAGATAGATAAGTAGGTAGGTAGATAGATACATAGATAGATAGATAGAGGATGGATTTAGACAGATGATAGATATAGTAGGCAGGATTATGACTCCTCAAAGATGTCCAAGTTTTAACCCCTGGAACCTGTAAATGTGTTTTCTTACATGGAAAAACGAAATTAAGGGAGCTGATGGAATTAAGGTTGCTAATCAGCTGGCCTTAAAATAGGGAGATTGTCCTGGATTATCCCAGAGAACTCAATATAATCACAACAGTCTTTAAAGGTGGAAAGGAGAGGTAGAATAGAAAGTCAGAATGACATGATGTGAGAAAGACTCAATCTACCATTGCTGCCTTTGAAGAAAGAGGAAGGGAGCCACAAGTTACAGAGTATCAGTGGTCTCTAGAAGCTGGAAACGACAAAGAAACAAATTCTCCCCTATAGCCTCCAGAAATGAATGCATCCTTGCCAATCCTTTGCTTTTTATCCAGTGAGATCTGTGTCAGATTTACTCTACAAAATTATAAGATAATAAATTTGTGTTGTTTGAGTTGCTAAGTGTAGGGTAGTTTATTATGGCAGCAATACAAAATTAGTACATAAACAGAGTATGCATGGAGATGATAGTTGACAAAGATACATGATGAGAGATGAACAGAGAAAAAGAGAGATAAAGATAGATAGAGAAAAGTGAAAGAGACATGGTAGAATCAGTATCCAGTGAAAATTCCTAAGAATGGATTATTTCATTCCTTCCCTAAATTGCTTCCATTCCATAATTAAAAATCCTATAGCAATTTCTCTGAGTGAGCACTCAGTCTTTTCTTATTAGATACTCTTCCTACATTTTCAGTTTCTTATCTCTTCCCTTTCATCTTCTACTCTGTGATTCTCAGGATTTATTTCATTCTATCCCACTTTTGTTCTTGACTCCACCCATGGTTCTTATACTATACCACTGTCCATCTCTGTCTCCACCTCCACTCACTCCTCTTTCAGAGACTGAGAACCATCTGAATCCCTTTTCCCCCATGTACCCACTTTCTTGAGCTCAATCACTTGGAGTGAAATGAATCCCATATATTCTCTTTTTAATCATTAAAATTAATGTCAAATACAAGTTTTGTTGTGCATAATGTCCAATCACTGTTCCTGTGAACATACTGTTGAATACTCACATGGGAATATATACCCTGTGCTCTTTACTTTGGAGATCTGTAATTTCTTTTGTAATGAATGAACTAAAAATGGGGAAAGAAATGTCTGAAGTGACACAGGGAAATAAGAAAACACAATCTGTAAAATTTAAAACCCACATCATCACTTCTTCCTTCCTCTACATGACAATGAAAGATAGTTTATTTTCCAAAATGTAAACTTAGGTATACCTATTGGAGTATTGTTGCTTTCTACATTTACACCATTCCACCACTTATGCATTCTCAAAAGGGAACAGACATCCCTCTATGCCTACCACTGTCCCCTGTATATAATAAGTATTAAATGAATATGTAAAACGATTCTTGTTCTCTTTGAGAGAATTTATTCTTCACCATCTCTAAGCATCAAGCATAAGCAACAGGAAGAGAGGGAAGAATGTGTTTCTACCAATATCAAAGAAAAACCATCTGCAGTAATCAAATGGAATAACCAAATCCCACTCCAAGTTCTATGGAAAAATTCCCTCTTCACTAAAAGCTATTTTTCTTGGGTAGTAAGAATGGACTTGGACTGATTTGATTTTTCAATATAGAACAATAATGGAGTCTCATTCTGCTATTCACCAACTACATTAGAATGTACCGAATTCTCAGGAACATAGTTTGATAAGGAATTTGACATATTTAATCTTAACAAGAATATGATAATTCTAAGTGAGAAGGGTTTGAAATCCCTCAAGAAGAATAAATGTTTAAAATTATTGTAGGTGGAGTGACATCAGCATCATGGCAGAGTGAGCTTGCCCAGGATTCTCTCCCCTCCAACATACAACAAAATGGAGAGAGCATATTCCAACAAAAAATGTCCTATTAGTACAGGAATCCTTGGAGAACCACAGCAGCCAAACGGCAGAGGACAGAGAGGCTGGAACCCCTCGGAGGAGCTGGAATGGGGTAAGAGAGAACTTCCACTCCCTCCCCTAAAGACTGGGATTGCTGCCCAGGGAGGGTCTGTGAGGGAAGGAGCAGGGGAGGGGTCACACGTCCACAGGATCACCCAGGACTCCCCAGCGCCCTTGCAGCCTAGAGGGAAGCCCTCTAACGGGGCAAAAGCTTTTGCATGGGGTGACCTCATCAAGCCAAGACCCCAGGAGACCACATAGCGACAGCTGATCGGGAAACCAGGGTCTGTGGGGAAGAGAAAGCGCGCCCCGACCCCTGCAACCTGCGCTGGGCTGCACCATCCTGGCCGAAGGTGGAGGGCTCAGAATATGCGGCTCTTGACCCCCATCTGGTGGCGATAGACTGTAACTGCAATCGAATAATATCACAATGCAGAAAAACTGTACTTCCAGCATCCAGCAATTTATCAAAACTCCAGACCAGAGGGAAAATGATAAAAGCCAAGAATAATGTTCTGAACACTCAGAAATAAGTAAACTAAATGACAATGAATTCAGAATAGCTATTGTCAAAAAACTCAAAGAGGTAAAAGTAAATATAGAGAAACAATTCAACAAGTTCTGGAGCTACTTCATAAAAGAGATTGAAACTATAAAGAAGAATCAATCAGTAATACTAGAGATGAAAAATATAATGGAAAAGATAAAACTAAATACAGATTCCATGAATGCTCGTGTGGACATCATAGAGGTGCAAATCAGCGTATTCAAATATAGACAAGTTGAACAGCTCCAGACAGAGGAGGAGAGAAACTAAGACTAAAAAGAAATGAGGAAAATCTCCAAGAAATAGCCAACTCAATGAGGAAATGCAATATAAGAATTATAGGTATCCAAGAAGGAGAAGAGAGGGAGAATGGAGCAGAATGCGTTCTCAAAGAAATAATAGCAGAGAACTCCCCAAATCTAGGGTATGAGAGAGAAATGTGTGTGGAAGGAGCTTTCAGATCTCCTAGATTGGTCAATGTAAAAAGACCTACTGTAAGGCATATAGTAGTAAAACTGGCAAAAATCAATGATAATGAAAGAATGCTCAGGGCAGCAAGGCAGAAGAAAATAACCTAAAAGGAACCCCTATCAGACTTTCAGTGGATTTCTCTGCAGAAACTTTACAAGCTAGGAGAGAATGGAATGACATATTCAAAACTTTAAAAGATAAAAATCTTCAGCCAAGAATACTCTATCCAGCCAAAATATCCTTCAGACATGAGGGAGAAATTAAATCTTTACCAGAAGAACAAAAGCTAAGGGACTTCATAGCCACGAGAGCCCTCCCCCCCTACAAGAAATCCTCAAGAAGGCCCTTATACCTGAAAAAGCAAGAAAAGGGAGAAAGGGGCCACAAAAGGCAGAGTAAGGAGACAGATAGATAGAATCAGAATAGGATAGCAAATATTCAACTATAGCATTAGGATAAAGGGAAGGAAAACACCAAAAACAAGGACAATTTTGTCATTTTAATGACAAACTCACAATCAAGTTGGACAAGATATGAAAATAATAACCTAGGAGGGGAGGAGGAAAGGGACTAAATCAGTTTAGACTAAGGAAATGAGGCCATCAGAAAATGGACTATGTTATGCACAAGATTCTGAATACTAACTTCAGGGTAGCCACTAAACTAAAAAGCAGAACAGAGACACAAAAAATAAATAAGGAAAAAGCTAAGAAATGCAGCATAAAAAACTTCAGAAGTCAATGGGTAGACCAAAACACACAGGATGAGAAACAAAGGAAATGCAGGAAAATTGGAAAATGAGTGACAATGAAAGCATTAAGCCCTCATACATCAATAATCACCCTTAATATAAACGGATTGAACTCTCCCAATAAAAAGACACAGAGTGGAAAGATGGAACAAAGAACAAGATCCAACAATTTGTTGACTCCAGGAAACACACCTCAGCTCCAATGACAAATACAGTCTCAGAGTGAAGGGGTGGAAGGTGATACTCCAAGCTAATGGCAAACAAAACAAAGCAGGTGTCACAATACTTATATCAGACAAAGTAGATTTCAAGATAAGACAGATAAAGAGAGACAAAGAGGGGCAGTATATAATGATAAAAAGGACACTACATCAAGAAGAAATAATGCTTATAAATATCTATGCAACCAACCTAGGAGCACCAAAGTTCATAAAGCAACTATTAACAAACCTAAAATAAGATATCAAAAATAACACAAAAATAGTAGGGGACCTCAACACTCCACTCACATCATCGGACAGATCATCCAGATCGAAAATCAATAAGGAAACAGTAGAATTAAATGAAAAGCTAAAACAATTGGACTTAAACAGCAGAATACCCATTCTTCTCAAGTGTGCATGGAACATTCTTAAGGATAGACCTTATGTTGGGAAACAAGGCAAGACTCCATAAATTTTAAAAAATTGAAATAATAACAAGTATCTTCTCCAATCATAATGCTACAAAGCTAGAAATTAATTTACAAGAAAAAAGCTGAGAAAGGGACAAAGAGGTGGAGACTAAACAATATGATATTGAACAGGCAATGGATCATTGAAGAAAATAAGAAGAAATAAAAAAATATCTGGAGACAAATGAATATGATAACATGCCATACCAAATCATATGGGATACAGCAAAAGCTGTATTAAGAGGGAAATTCACTGTGATACAGGCACACCTTAACAAACAAGAAAAATCCCAAATAAGCAATCTCAAACCACACCTAACTGAATTAGAGAAAGAAGAACAAACAAAGCCCAAAGTCAGCAGAAGGAGAGAAATAATAAAACTCAGAGCAGAAATAAATGCTATCGAAACAAAAAAGGCAGTAGAAAGGATTAATGAAACAAAGAGCTGGTTCTTTGAGAAGATAAATAAAATTGACAAACCACTAGCCAGACTTACAAAGAAAAAAGGAGAGAAAGCTCAAATAAACAAAATCAGAAATGAAAGGGGAGAAATAACAACAGACTCCTCAGAAATACAATGGATTATAAGAGAATACTATGAAAAACTATATGCCATCAAAATGGATAACCTAGAGGAAATGGATAAATTCTTAGACTCTTACAATCTCCCAAAGCTAAGTCAAGAAGAAGCAGACAATCTGAACACATCAATCACAAGGAAAGAGATTGAAACAGCAATCAAAAGCATCCCAAAGAATAAAATCCCAGGACCAGATGGCTTTCCTGGGGAATTCTAACAAACTTTCAGAAAGAATTTAATACCTATACTTTTCAAGCTATTCCAAAAAGTTAGGAAGGATGGAACACTTCCCAACACATTCTAAGAGGCCAACATCACTCTGATACCAAAACCTGACAAGGACAGCATGAAAAAGGAGAACTACAAGCCAATATCGCTGATGAACATAGATGCAAAAATTCTCAACAAAATTTTGGCAACCCAAATTCAGCAATACATCAAAAGGATCATACTTCATGATCAGGTGGGATTCATACCAGGGACACAGGGATGGTTCAACATCCACAAATCAATCAACGTGATATACCACATCAACAAACTGAGGAATAAAAACCACATGATCATCTCAATAGATGCAGAGAAAGCATTTGACAAGATCCAACAGCCATTCATGACAAAAACTTTGAACAAAATGAGGATAGAAGGAAATTACCTCAACATAATAAAGGCCATATATGACAAACACACAGCCAACATCATACTCTTTGGGAAAACACTGAGTGCCATCCCCCTGAGAACAGGAATGAGACAAGGATGCCCTCTATCACCACTCTTATTCAACATAGTACTGGAGGTTTTGGCCAGAGCAATTAGGCAAGAGAAAGGAATAAAAGGACTCCAAATAGGGAGGGAAGAAGTGAAACTCTTGCTGTTTGCAGATGACATGATCTTATATATAGAAAACCCCAAAGAATCCATTGGAAAACTTTTAGAAATAATCAATAACTGCAGCAAAGTTGCAGAGTATAAAATCAACTTACATAAATCAGTAGCATTTCTATACTTTAATAATGAACTAACAGAAAAAGAACTCAAGAACACAATACCATTCACAATTGCAACAAAAAGAGTAAAATACCGCAGGGTGAATTTAAAGAAATAAGTGAAAGACATATACAAGGGAAACTACAACATTTTCCTGAAAGAAATTGATGATGACATAAAGAGATGGAAAGACATTGCATGCACACTGACTGGAAAAATAAACATAGTTAAAATATCCATACTACCTAAAGCAATCTACAGATTCAACGCCATCCCAATCAGAATCCCAATGACATTCTTTATAGAAATAGAACAAAGAATCCTAAAATTCATATGGGGCAACAAAAGACCCCGAATAGCCAAAACAATCCTGAGAAAAAAGAACAAAGCTGGAGGCACCACAATCCCTGACTTCAAAACATACTACAAAGCTACAGTAAGCAAAACAGCATGGTACTGGTACAAAAACAGGTGCACAGATCAATGGAACAGAATTGAAAGACCAGAAATAAAACCACACATCTGTGGACAGCTAATCTTCGACAAAGGAGCTGAGGGCATACAATGGAGAAAAGAAAGTCTGTCCAAGAAATGGTGCTGGGAAAACTGGACAGCCACATGTAAAAGAATTAAAATTGAACATTCTTTTTCACCATTCACAAAAATAAGCTCAAAATGGATCAAAAACCTAAAGATAAGACCTGAAACCATAAGGCTTCTAGAAGAAAATATAGGCAATACACTATTTGACATCAGTATTAAAAGGATCTTTTCAGACACAATCTCTGCTCAGACAATGGAAACAATAGAAAGAATAAATAAATGGGACTTCATCAGACTAAAGAGCTTCTTCAAGGCAAGGGAAAATAGGATTGAAACAAAAAACAACCTACTAATTGGGAAAAAATATTGGCAAGTCATATATCCAACAGAGGGTTAATCTCCATAATATGTAATGAACTCACACAATTCAACAACAAAAAATGAAACAACCCAATCAAAAAATGGGCAGGTGACATGAACAGACATTTCTCCAAAGAAGATAGACAGATGGGCAATAGGCACATGAAAAGACGTTCATCATCACTGATCATCAGGGCAGAGCAAATCAAAGGTACACTAAGGTGTCACCTTACACCCATTAGAATGGCAAAAATAACCAAAACAAAAAGTAACAAATGCTAGAGAGGTTGTGGAGAAAAGGAACCCTCATACACTGCTGGTGGGAATGCAAATTGGTGCAGCCACTATGGAAAACAGTATGGAGATATCTCAAAAAATTAAAAATAGAGATACCATATGACCCAGCCATCCCACTGCTGGGTATCTATCCAAAGAACTTGAAGTCAGCAATTCCAAAAGTCCCACACACCACAATGTTCATTGCAGCATTATTTACAATAGCCAAGACATGGAAGCAACCTAAGTGCCCAACAAGTGATGTTTGGATAAAGAACATGTGGTGTATATGCATATACAATGGAATACTACTCAGCCATAAAAAAGAATAAAGTCTTCCCATTCACAACAACATGGATGGACCTTGAGGGAATTATGTTAAGTGAAATAAGCCAGATAAAGAAAGACAATCTCCGTATGACTCCATTCACATGTGGAAGTTAAACATGTAGACAAAGAGAACAGATTACTGGCTACCAGGGGAAAGAGGGGTGGAGGGTAGACAGAAAGGGTGAAGGGGTGCACCTACGACATGACTGACAAACAATAATGTACAACTGAAATTTCACAAGGGTGTAAACTTTCATGAAGTCAATAAAAACTTAAAAAATAGAAATTAAAAATTAAAATTAGTCTTACTATATTCTTTTTTAATTTTATGTTTGACGGGTTCTCAATTTGCAATATTGTTATTCTTTTTTAAGATTCTTAAGTTTTCTTTGTACCCTTAATCATAAAAAAAAACTTCTCAAAACTAAAAAACCCAGGACCAGATGATTTCACTGGTGAATTCTACCAAAGGTTCAAGGAAGAATTAACACCAATCTTTCTCAAAGTTTTCCAAAACACTGCTATAACTAATCAACAAATCCAGTAAAGTTGTAGAGTACAAAATCAACATACAGAAGACAGTTATGTTTCTATACACTAACGACAAAGCATCTGAAAAATATAAAGAAGCAATTCCATTCATAATAGCAAAAAATAAAGAAATAAAATACTTAGGAATAAATCTAACCAAGGAGTTGAAAGCTCTGTATGCTAAAAACTATAAGATTTTGATGATAGTAATTGAAGAAGATACAAATAAATGGAAAGATATCCCATGTTCATGGGTCAGAAGAATTAATATTGTTAAAATGTCCATAGTACACAAAGTCATCTATGAATTTAATGCAATCTGTATCAAAATTCCAAGGACATTTTTCACAGAGAAAGAAAAAGCAATCCTAAAATCTGTAAAGTGCTACAAAAGACCCCAAATAGCCAAAACAATCCTGAGAAAAAAGAACATAGCCAGAGGCATACACTTTTTGATTTCAAACTATTCTACAAAGCTATAGTGATCAAAACAGTGTGCTGCTGGCATAAAAATAGACACATGGACCAGTGAAACAGAATAGAGAGCCAAGACATAAATCCCTGCATATAAGGTCAACTAATATTTGACAAGTGAGCTAAGAATATTCAGTGGGGAAAGGGTAGTCTCATCAATAAATGGTGTTGGAAAAATTGGATAATCGCATGCAAAAAAATGAAATCACACCCCTATCTTACACCACTCACAAAAAAAGAACTTGAAATAGATTGAAGACTTTAATTTAAGAACTGAAACCATAAAATTCCTAGAAGAAAACATCAGGAAGAAGCTCTTTGACATTGGTCTTAGCATCAATTTTCTGCATTTGACAGCAAAAACTCAAGCAACAAAAGCAAAAATAAACAAGTAGGAATACACCAAATTAAAAAGCTTTCTCACAGCAAAAGAAAGAATCAAGAAAATGAAAAGTCAACCTACAAAATGGGAGAAAATATTTGCAAGTCATATATCTGATAAGGGGCTAATATCCAAAATACATAAAGAACTCGTGCTGCTCAACAGCAAAAAGACCAAACAATTCAATTAAAATATTAGCACCGGAACTGAACGTACATTTTTACAAAGAAGACATCCAAATGGCCAATACGTACATGAAAAAAAGCTCAACATCACCAAACATCAAAAAAATGCAAATCAAAACCACAATCATGTATCACCTCACACCTGTTAGAATGGCTATCATCAAAAAGACAAGAGATAGTTAAACTGTTGGTGAGGATGTGGAGAAAAGAGAATCCTAGTGCACTGTTTTTTTCAGAATGCAAATTGGTACAGCCACTATGGAAAACAGTATGGAGGTTGCTCAAAAAATTAAAAATAGAACTACCATATAATCTAGCAGTCACCCTTTTGGGTATATCTCCAAAGAAAATGAAAACAGGATACCAAAAAGTATATCTGCACTCCCATGTTCATTGAAGCATTATTGACAATAACCAAGACACAGAAACAATCTTAAGTGTCCCTCAATAGATGAATGGATAAAGAAGGTGAGATGTATATATGCAAATATTCAAATATATGAATATTATTAGCCATAAAGAAGAAGGAAATTCTGCCATTTGTGACAACTTGGATGGACCTTGAAAGCATTATGTGTGACAAACGAAATAGGTCAGAGAGAGAAAGACAAATACTGTATGATATCATTTGTATGTGGAATCTAAAAGGGACAAAGTCAGACAAACAGAAAACAGAATGACGGTTACCAGAGGTTGAAGGTGTGAGGAAAATGGGGAAATATTGTTCAAAGGGTATACACTCTCAGTTATAAGATTGACAATTTGGAAAATCTAATGTATAGCACAGTGATTATAGCTCATAATACTGTATCATATACTTGCATGTTGCTAAGAGAGTTGATCTTAAATGTCCTCACCACAAAAA
The DNA here is from genome assembly GCF_021613505.1 of Equus quagga. NCBI lineage: Eukaryota > Metazoa > Chordata > Mammalia > Perissodactyla > Equidae > Equus > Equus quagga. Next base: position 26,759 of record NW_025802775.1, on the reverse strand, counting down.
AGAAATAGTAACTATATGTCAGGAGGGAGATAGGAGCTAAGACTATTGTGGTAATCATTTGTACACCCTAAACTTACAGAATGTTGTGTGTCAATTATATCTCAATAAAGCTGGGGGGGAAAGAAAAAAGAAAAAAAATAAGAAATCCACTCATTAAGTAACTAGTGATTGAGGCTACATTTACAATTTTGGAAAACCTATAAAGGATAAAATTAAGTCTTTTCCGTTGGAAATTTAAAATATTGTAGCAAATCCAGTTCCTTAAAAGTACTAGATCTAAGACATTAGCAGCATTGCAGGACTTAAGAGAATTTCTCTCTCTCTCTCTCTTTTTCTTTTTTCTTTTTTTTGATAGAAATACCTCCATAAGCTCACAGACAGACACAAACGGAATGTCTAAAATGTTCGGCAACCTATACTTCATAGCACAAAACACCCACTTGGCCAAGACCAGTCCAACAGTGGGGAGCAGGGGGAAGGGAAAGCTCAACCTTTAAAATCTGACAATTCTGAAGTAGAGACGAAATTTTAATGGTTATCAATAAATCTAAGATTATGAGAAGGTTTTCCTAAAGATTACAAATTTTGATTAAAAACTAGATACCCCAATACACTGAGCTTTACAGAATATTTAAAGTTAGAGACAATGAAAATAGTAAAAAAGATTTATGAAAATCAGGTAAGAGTGAGAAATTCAACCAGAAGATTACTCCAGAATTGATCCATTAACTTAAATACTAGAATGACATGTAGAGCTCACCATTCTCTAACTTTAAAACAATAAAAAATTAAATAAAGTAGTTAATATAACACATATTAGGAACTCCAGACTTTCTCCACATGTATAAGATGGCTATAGCTTTTAATTGCTGTAATCATAGAGTAATGACTTTCCATTTCTTCACGTTAGCTCTTATGTTAGCGAACCTGAAGTGAGTTCACTCACCCATTGCGCAGCAAGCCAATCTCTGACACTGGGTGTGGTGGAAGAAAGTAGGAACTTTATTTTTGCATAGCTCTGAGCAAGGAGAGAGGGCAGCTAATGCTCAAATCCCAAACTCCCCGAAAAGCTAAAAGGAAGGGTTTTTATTTGGGGCTTTAGGTAGGGGAGGGGGAGCATATGGCCTTGCTGGTCAGAGCTTTCCCACCTGCCTGTCTTTGGCCTTGAGACACTTGCAGAGAGGAGGGAGCTCGTGACCTTGCTGGTCAGCAGCTTTCCCACCAGCCTGTATCTCTTTGCAGGAGGAGATAGTCCAGATGCTTGTCCTTGACGGTGTCTGTCTCCATGGAGGATAGTGGATTCTGGAGCCAGGAAGCCAGACAGTAAGCAGGGAATGAGTGTTTTGGTTTTAACCCCATATATGCTGAGTATAATGTGGTGAAACTGATATCAGGGTCGATATCAATTCCCCCCTGTTTTATGTCCATCCCTCAATCTTGAGGGATTTGGAGCGGCGACCAATCTAGCTACTTCCTGCTGAAATGGGGCATAGGTCATTTTATCTCATTGAATCAGTCTTTTAATAAGGTGGTGATGCTGGTGGGCTCCTGAAGTTAGGCCTGTATCATGTAAGTAAATAACCAGGTATTTAATAAGAAGTTTTTCTAGAGAAACAAAAAGAGAAAAACACAGTTAATGATTGGAGCAAATTATAAACCAGTTTCTGAGTCCAGGGGGCAGCCAATCAAGATTCCTAGAAGTCAGGGTCGAAGCATCTTTTGCAGTTTGAAATGTCTCTCATGGTGTCAACGGGCACTCAACGTAGCTTTTTGAGTGGCTTACACAGCAGCAGACATGAATCTCTCTTAAGTTTATAGTAGGTCTTCCAGCTTCAGTTTGTAAGCCTTTAGGAAAAAGGGCAGATTTAGTTTTCAATGACTCCAAATGAAAATAATGGGAAAAAAAACCCTGAAAATGTTAGTTTGGAGGCTTTTAGCCAGATATTTCAGGAGACGAAGAATTCAAGATCCAGTCCAGTTAACAGAAGTAAAACAAAAATTTCAAAGACAATTGAAAAAACTAAAATTCAATATTTATAAACATGTATTATAGTTTCTATTGAAACATAATCTTCCTCCCTAAAATCACCCTCAATTTCACTAGACATAGCCAAATTAAGACTAACTGGTTTGCAAAATAAGTCTAGTTCTAATAAATTTGGCATAATTATTTACATAAGTATAGCAAGAATAGTAATTGATCATATAGGCTCTTTTAAATCTGCTTTGCTGGAACCTTATAAGGAATCTCAGGTTGAACTTTAAAGGTCTCTCAAGGAAAGCCAAGCAAAGGACCTGTTATCAGATTCTGCCTGCGGTATCTGCAGATTTGGGTGAATCCCTCTCTTCGTGAGGTTCCCCAAAATATTGAGGTTCCTTGTACCTGCCAGAGGGAGCAACATTCTTTGCTCAACCTTACCAGGTTACAGAACCCATAAGCACAGTACCAGGCCAATATTTCCAAGTGGCTTTATTCCAGAATGTGAACCTTCATTCCTCAAAAGTTGTCTTGTTATATCCAAGCCTGTATGTTCTTTTCAAATATGATGTTCCAGTCAAAGCCTTGGTAATATAACCAGTGTTTCCAATTGTGTCCTGTTAAAAGAAGAACAGATTCTTATTGTACTTATGCAAACAACCATATTGCCATAAGAATAAGAATATTATCAGGGGTTTTTACGTTTTGGAGGGCTCAGAAAGGGAGGAAAAAAACAAATGCTTCAATTTTGTTTATAAATTGTTGTAAGTCATAGTTCTTTAAGAGAATAGAGAAAAAGGTTTTCTTAACTCTGAAAAAAGCAAAATATCAAAAATCAGCAATATCTCAATCAAAAAGTCATAAAAATTATAATCATCCCTATCAGTTTATTCTGTCCTCTGTAATTGGTTCTTGATCTTAATCTTCTGTCAGCAGTTTGTGAGGTCATCAGTTTCTCTGTTGGAGTTCTATAATTTTTACCCAGTTTGGTTTTATAATCTGAATGTTTATTAGAAACCTGTATTCTAGAGTGTCAGAGTCCTTTCCATGAATTTCTCTGCAGATGAAACATATTTGCAAAAACATCACAGTAAAACAGTCACTGTTTATAAATAACAAAACATTCAAAATGGTAACTGACAAAGCCATTGACCATCTCTGTGATATATAACATTTTGAGATAATAACCAGGATTACAGCTGACAATCAGAATAGATCAGATAATTTTTTTAAATATTTATATCAGTAACATTTATATAATATCACTTAAGAAAGTTTATCATTACTTATTTGACAATGCTTCTCATGTAATTTAACATACAAAATAGCCTTATTAGTTTAGCATTCTTTTCTTATAGGAAGAGAGCAAATTTCTCTGAGAAGTCCCAGGGGCCTTCTGAAAATCCCCAGAGAAACTTTCTCTCCTATTCCAGGTCAAAAGAAAGCTTTTATTCAATACTTGAATATTTGTGTCAGGGGGAAGCTTGTCGAAAATATTAAAAGCTTTAAAACATTTGTTCAGATAGGAAACAAAATTCACTTGTAAAACCATGTTCAGGTATCTATTCAAAGTGACAACAGAAACAGTCAAGGGGAAACAGAGTTAAAATAGTAAAAAAAAGAGCCTTTTTATAATCTTTTAATAAAGAGCAGATTAAAAATTTAGGAAAATTATCCTTTTAAGAAAGAGGAAACCAAGTTTTAATTTTGTACCACTTTACTTTTGACATATAAGTTTATCTACTTAATTGGATTTACTTTAATCCTGGACAACTTGACCATATATAAAACTCTTTAGGGCTTTACTTTTACAAATCTTTGGTTACATTTTTACATTCAGAATTTGTCCCAGCACTTTAGGACAAATTTATCTTTCTCAACTCAAGAAACAAAAATATTTCCATTCTTTATATCTTTTTATTGAAAACACATATTTTACTTTCTTTGTATGCAGACCTTTTAGAAATATATGTTTTCTCATAGAAAATTTCTCAACATACATATAATATGTTGATCAATAACCTAAGCACTTTTCAGTCTCTTTGATATAAGAAACCAAAGGCAGACAAATACATGCTTAGTAAGAAACCTTTAATATTTTATCTTATGTGGAAATTACCTAGATACCCAATAAACTGTTATTATTTAACTTAACTTAGTAAAGTTATAAAATTTAATTTTCCAAAAAGATTTTGGAAGCTGTTTTTAAGTATTCAGACTATAAAACATAATTATTGTGTTTAAAACTCTTACCCAGTTTTAACAATTACTCTTAAAAACTTCATGTGACATTACAGCAGCTAACTATTGTCCTCAGTTGTTTTAAGTACATATATCATAATATAATTATTATACATATAATTACATATATACTTATTATTAAAAAGTTTTTCTAAAACCTTTTATTTTTTATATTTATTTAGTTTACCTGTTCTTAATAATTATATTTAGATTGTCTACAAAAACTCCATGAGACATTAAACAAAATTAGCTATTATACTGAGTTATGAGTTTTGCTGATAAATTTTGTAGCAGAGATGACATGAGCTCATTTGACCAGTAAACCCAGGCTGTATGTCTGTATCATAGCCAATGCTGATAACTTTGAGGACATGTTCCTTTTAAATGAAACCAGCAAACTTAAACAGGCTTTCATTCATCAAAGATCATTTTATATCATGTTAAATAACTTTGTCTCTCAGAAGTTTTTGCATGTTCATTAAAGACTGCCTTCAATTATGAGAGATTTTGAATCCTCTTCTGAAACAGGTTTTCATAATGGTCGCTACAATTCCAAATTATCTCAAAAGTTTGCTTATTTTTTACTTGTTCAATTTTAGGTGAGGACTTTTGGGGGAGTAGAAGTGAAGCTCAGCTTGCTGGGAAGCTCAGCAAGAGAGTAGACAAAAGGAGCAGATTTGGGTTCAGCTGCTGGCATCTTTAATTATTTAATTATTTTCTCTTAAAGAGGCAATAAGGTATTTCTAATTTTATTTAGAAACCTCAAAAGATTAAAACAGGCTCCCCATTGTTGTAGCTGGCTTTTCCAATTGCATACATCAGATTGCGTGAACTGAAATTGGCCTGTTTAAGTATATCAGTTTTTACAAAACTTTATCTTAGTTTTATTAACACTTATGCTTTTAATTACAACTTACATTAGAATTTTATTAACAAGTTTTGGTATTACAGTATTGTGTAGGGGAAGCATTCCCAGTTAGACATAACATTTATTCCCAAAGAAAACATCCAGGCAAAGTTGACATAACCTCTTCATATAATATTAGCTTAAACACTTTAATCTTTATAGTCTTATTAATCTTAGCAGCCTAACTGTTGCCCCAAACAATTGTTGGTCAGGTTTCTCACTCTGATTTTTGCCTCCTGACCTTTTACATTTTTCAAACTGGGGTAAATAGAACAGATTTGTCTGACGCCCTTTAATGTTGGGGAGCCAATAGGGGGGTTCCCTTTAGCCCATCCAACCTTAGGCAGTGTTTCATTACAACCTTTGTTTTAACTTCATTCATATCTGTTTGATTTATCCCATTGGGATGAGTCCTGTGACTCTTCCCTTTCTGATTTCTCTTTGTTGACTTAACATTTTCATTAGCATCTGTAAGACTACAAGAAGCTGAGACCCCAAGTTTGATTAAGTTCTTAAGACTAGTCATTATAGTTTCCTCTTAAATTGGTCTTTTCATAGGTACCAATAAAACAGTTGTTGATCATAAGAGCTCTCTAAAAAGTTTCCCAACTTGAGGATCCATCTTTTGGCCATTTTTTTTTTTTCTCCAGAGTCTAAAGAATATTGTGGCCACGTGGTGTTACAAAAGAAAATCATCCCTCTTTAGACATTGCCTTATAGCTATAGGTCGACCATCAGCCAAAGTTTTTCCCAAGGGGTTCTTAGGTGGAATAAATGCAGCATCTCCCATGTTAACACTTTTAAAAGGACAGACAAACAGACAGATAACAACAAATACCAAACAAGCACGCATTCCCAAAAACCCTCGGCCACAAACGGAAGCCAAAACAAAGACCAAAACCAAAATCCAAAGTGCTTCCAGTCCCAGCTTAGTCCATGTCCTACACTCGGGGGCGCCCAACAAATGAAGATCCGCTATGCAGATCTTCCCAAATGAGCAAGGACAAGGGACCTCGGTTGTGCACACCTGGGGGACTTAGCAAAATTTGGCCGGGGCGTCGCGGCGACTTCAAAACAAATAGAGCCCAGAGGGCTGCCAAGGTACCCATTATTTCCGGCCGGTCCTGTTGGAAAAGGTTAACACAAAGACAAAGACAAAAACTACCAGCTACTTACAAGAGACGTCTTCCTAAGTCCTAAACCTAGTTTCTTCCACCACCAAAGCAAAAGCACCGTGGGCCAACGACGTCTGGCTAGCAGCCAGCCACTTGGGGCTGTCTCTGAGACAAGGGGCTCAGGCAGCTGCAGGACAGCTTCCAACCGAGGCTTTTAGCCAGAGGCTGGTGTGCCACAGGCAAGACGTCCACCGGGGACATTGTCCCATCTGGGTCGCCAAATTGTTACCGAACCTGAAGTGAGTTCGCTCACCCGTTGTGCAGCAAGCCAATCTCTGACACCAGGTGTGGTGGAAGAAAGTAGGAACTTTATTTTTGCACAGCGCTGAGCAAGGAGAGAGGGCAGCTAACACTCAAATCCCAAACTCCCCGAAAAGCTAAAAGGAAGGGTTTTTATTTGGGGCTTTAGGTAGGGGAGGGGGAGCATATGGCCTTGCTGGTCGGAGCTTTCCCACCAGCCTGTCTTTGGCCTTGAGACACTTGCAGAGAGGAGGGAGCTCGTGACCTTGCTGGTCAGCAGCTTTCCCACCAGCCTGTATCTCTTTGCGGGAGGAGATAGTCCAGGTGCTTGTCCTTGACGGTGTCTGTCTCCATGGAGGATAGTGGATTCTGGAGCCAGGAAGCCAGACAGTAAGCAGGGAATGAGTGTTTTGGTTTTAACCCCATATATGCTGAGTTTAATGTGGGGAAACTGATGTCAGGGTCGATATCACTTATTCTTGCAATCTCATTTCAAAGATCACTCTTGCCTTATATATTCTTTAAAGTCAGAGTATGTAGAAAATAAGGAAAATAAAATAATCAAGATGGAGTCAGGGGACTCTGCCAGAGCTTTACTCAAAGACTGATTATACTTTAACTACCCTCATAATTTTTAGTGGCGTACAACAAGATTTATGGGAGAGGCACCACAACATCTTAATACCCACGAAGATAATGATATAGATAAAGAATACTCAATTAACTGTGGTTAAAAACCTTAGTGAGAAGAACAGAGTTCAAAACATTTCCTGTCGTTTCTCTCTGTGGCTGGTAAGGTAACAGGGCCCTTCAACAGTGCAATCCTTTCCATCTCACCTGCCTTGAAGTTTCAGCATGAGCTGATAGATAAAGAAGAGGAGGCATGGAGAAGTCAGCAAGGTCTGTGCTTCTTAATCCTGGGTGCTCAGTATCACTTGAGAATATTTTTTATATTACTAATTCATAACAGCCCTAACTTCTCTCCCTTCCCTCCACCCCTGAGAAATTTCTATTTGACTAGTCTGACATGAGACCTTGACAATGGTACTTTTTACAAAGCTCTTCAGGTGACTGCAATGGGTAATCGGAGTTGAGAACTGCTGATCTAGAAGAAGGGTTAATATTTCAACCCCACTGAGTAGCCAGATGGACTTTGATGCCAGGCTTCATTGTGCTGTATCACCCAGAATATGCATTTCTCAGCAATGACAATGAAGACTGGTACATGGCTGGTTGGCTGGCCAAAATTTTGAAGAATTTTTATCCTCACCAAGCAGGGCTTGGGATTAATTTTATACTTTTTGGTGGTTGTGACATGGAAGAAGTGTGCGGTTCTTTCCCTAATCCCATTCCCCTTACCTGTCTTCTCATTCCACTCAGGTGGATAAGAGATGCTTGAATTGGCCTGATTCAAGAACAACCGGGACTGCCTCTCGAGATTACCCCTCATCTTGCTATAAAGTTAGGAAAGTAAGGAGAATACGGAGCTCCCTTCTGTAAAGCTGGAAAGATAAGAAAGTTTGAAGAGGGCAAGGCTCCAATTGCCACTGCCTAAGAAAGATTGAGGCAGGTAGCATACATAAGTTATGCTTTAGGCTTTGGGTGAACATTCTTGGAAATTAGCACTGGTGAGGGAATTCTTTATGGACAAGTTCCTCCACATCAATAGGTTATACAGAAAAGCTGGGAAAAGAAGAAAATTTTCCTCTCTCTTTCAAGTGTTGTCAAGAGATTTAAAATGCTTTCTGTAGTTTTGATTGTGAATTTACACTTCAAATTCATGGGACGGAGCACATGATTCTGCTGTCCAAAATTACTCTAAATCTAGGGCCAAAGCATTCGTAACTAAGAGAAGAATAGAAAATGTATAAGGCAGAAACAAGCAATAGTCCTATAAAAACTCATTGTCCTCAGCTTCTACCTCTCAGTTTCTTCTCATTATTGACTTATGGTCTCAGGCAGGCAGGTAGAACAAGGGGAATTGACATTTGTGGAGGCAAAATTTTACATGGAAATTACTAGTTCTCTATCCTGGAGTAAGTGTCTACGATTCATCAATTAAACTTCAAGGTTAGGTAATGCCATGATGAGCAGTGTTTTGGAAGCAGCAGCCAATTCTGGTATCAGAGGAAATTGAGATTAATTTTGAGGGTCAAGGCAGACTAGTCTGTGTCTTCAATTATTTAATGCAATTAACCTCAGGAAAAGTCATATATCCAATGTAAAGCTGCTGCATTCAAAGAAAAACTGCTAGATAGATTCTGGACATACACATGCATTTCTGGGACCATGGTGGTCTCTGCCATCCACAGAGAAGCTACGCTTCTTATGACAGGGTCCCAGTGAATTAGTTATCTATTACTGTGCAACAGATTACCTCAAAACTTAGTGGCTTAAAACAACAAATGCATACTTTCTCTCAGGTCAGGAATTGGGGAGCAGTTTAGCTGAGTAGTTCTGGCTCGTAGTCTCTCATGAGGTTGCAATCAAGATGTAGGCTAGGGCATCAGTCATCTGAAGGCTTGTCTGGGGCTCAAGGATCTACTTCCAAGAAGGCTTAATCACAGGGCAGTTGACTGGAGGCCTCAGTTCCTCACCATGTGAGTCTCTCCACTGAGCCACCTAGTGTCTTCAAGACATGGCACACCGCTTCCCCCAGAGCAAGTGACGAGAGAGAAAGAAAGAAAGAGAGAGGGAGAGATTGGAGCTGCAATGTCTTCTAAAATCTGATCTTGGAAGTGACATATTATCACTTCGGCTGTTTCAATTGGTCATATAGAGCAATCCTGGTAAAATGTGGAAGAGTATGATTACCAGGAGGTGAGGGTAAGTTGACTATAATATGCCTCGGTTTAGTTTTCTTTGTTCATAGTATTTGAAGTTTGCAGAGATCCTCAGATGTGTGAATTTAGTTTGCATCAAATTTGAGTATTGGGGTCATTATTTCTTCTATTATTTTTCTGGCCCCCTCTCTGACCTTTTGGGAAATCCAATTGCACAGATAATAGCCCATTTGAATTGCCCCGCAGCTCGCTGATACAGTTTATTTTTTCAATCTTTTATTTTCTTTTATTTATTTTCTTTATTTTATTATTTGGATAGTTTCTTTATTCTCTTCAACTTCACTAATTTCTTCTTCTGCAATGTTTAATCTGCAGTGAATCCCATCCAGTATAGTTCTCATGTCAAACATTATAGTTTTCCTCTCTAGAATTTTTATATGGGCTTTTTGAATGTCTTCAATGTCTCCTAATTAAACTTAATATGTTCAATCTTTCCTCTAGCTTCTTGAATATATGGAACGTAATTATAAGAACTTTTAATGTCCTCATCCACTGATTATAATAACTTTTAATGTCCTTATCAACCTTTGTACATCGGGTTACTTTTCAATAGATTGATTTTTTCCTCTTTGTGGGTCGTATTTTCTTGTTTCTCTGCACAGCTGGTAACTTGTAATTGGATGTCAGACATTGTGAATTTTTCCTTATTAGATGATAGATATTTTTGATTTCCTATAGATAGTTTTGAGCTTTGTTCTAAAACACAGTTACCTGGTGTCACTTTTATCCTTTTGGCATTGTTTTTAGGATTTGGTAGGAAGAATCAGAACCTGTGTTTAGCATAGCCCTAAATTCAACTATTCTTTTTTATCCTTTTCCTACTGAGATAGCATTGATTTATAAACTATACAAATTTCAGATGTACATCATTATATTTAGATTTCTGTGTGGACTTCATGTACAAAGGCTCTTTGGGTGCTGAACAAGATGTAACCTACATAAAACTATTCTGAGCAGTCAACCTGATGCTCTGTGAGTTGTGTGGTTTCCCACTATTCTGGACCCTGTGTGAGCTCTATTGGTTGTTCCCTCTAACGTTCTCAGGTGGTTTCTTCTCCACCCTTGGGTAGTCTCCTCATGTACGTGCAATGTTCAATAATCAACTGAAGACTTAAGGGAAACCCTCAGCAGATCTCTGGACCTCTCTCTCTCTCTCTTTCTCTCTCTCTTTGTGCAGTTATCTCCTCTCTGGCTGTTTGCAAATTCTAGCCAGTCTTGGCTTCCCTGGACTCTCAGATTGATCTCATTAAATCAGGGAGCGAGCTGGGCTCGGCAGGGGATCCATCTGCCTGCTCTATGGCCTAGAAACTTTCTCTAGGCAGTAAGCTGGGCAATTGCAGGGCTCAGGTTATTTGTTTTCCATCTCTCAGTATCATTGTCTTTCAATGTCAGATGCCGAACGTCTTGAAAATTATTTTTTCAGCTTTTTAAACATTTTTTTCAAGTGCCCGTTACTCCATCTTGCTCCAGATCTGAAGTCATATGCTAGGATTTTGACTGGGATTTCAATCCATATACCAATTTTGTGAGAATTTACATCTCTTTTAATAATAAATGTTTTAAACATGAACTTAGAACATTGAAGTTTTGAACCATATTTTAAGTATTTATTCCTAAGTTCATTGTGATTTTGATGACAATGTATTGTATCCCTTTTTCAAATTGTATGTTCTGTATGTTTTGGCTCTATAGAAATATATTGATTGCTTAATGTTTTTCATATAGCGAACAACCTTGGTAAACTGATTAATTCCAATAATGTAACTGTGGAATTTTTTGCAGTTTCTAAATATACAATTATTTCCCTTGAACATGACAGTTTTACTTCCTCTCTTCCAATATTTCTGAAAAGTCTCCAGTTTTAATATGTATTCTTTTACCTTAGTTTGAGATTGAAATACTAAGATATCCTACATTCCTGTTATTCCAAAAATTAGGAGATGAAATCAGAGCTAAGTCTTGACAATTGGTTAGACCCAGATTTCTCATTCATGTGCCTGACTGGTTTTGTTAGATCATGTTTAAGCCATGTGGGCTTGAGACAAAGATTATGGAATTTGATGGAAAGGAAAATGTGTGTGCAGGTGCAAAGTAGGGATTAAAAAAATCAATTGGCAAAGCAAATACCTAAGGCAAAGGGCCTAAGATTATGATCTACTACACTTGGCTGAATAACACTCTCATATAATAAATTCTTATTATCTAAATAACTGCCACGTAGAAGCCCTCTGGTTAATCAATAAACAACTATACAATTAGATAGTGCCTTTTCTTTTTTTCTGACGACCCCTGCCACTCTATTTCTGTTCACCTTTTTCACCTTTCTTCCTCTCTCTGATTTTCAGACATTCTCTCAGGTGCATCTTTGGCCCTTTTAACTCTGGTCTGCATGATATTCCATCCCATATTCATGCTCTCCTTAATGCCTAGGCATTGGTACTCCTCTGGAGTCATCCTTTACCCCCCAGGAGAAAAAACTGCTGCAGATTCAACCACATTTCACCACTTTAGCAGCTCACAAACCTGACGACTAGACAAAGGTGCAATCAATTATTGCCTGGATCACTTTAACAACAGTCTCCCTGCTTCTTTTCCTCCCACTCCTGTCTATTCTTAGTACAGAAGCAAGATTGGTTGCTTTATGTCTTAACATAGACATAAGTTGCAATGTGTCATTTTCCTACTCAATGACCCACAGTATCTCCCTATTGGACTCAAGTTAGAATCAAAGTCCTGTTAGTGACTTCCTAAATGTTACATTACCTGCTACTTTTTTGACCTCTTCTCGTTATTGTTCTCCTGGCTCACTTCACACCAGTCATATCAGCCTCTTTATATTCCTCAAAAATGCCAGGCACATTCCTTCCTTATGGTCTTCTTGTAGCTGTGTCCTCTGCCTGGAAAAATTCTTCACCCAGAAATCCACTTAAATGAGTCTTTCATCCAAGTCTTTGCTCAAATATTACCTTCTCACAGAGTGGCTCAGTCCTTAGGTTCTAACATGTGAATAATAAGTATGACAGAAAGAAAGAACTGAAAAAGTGAAAAAGAAAAACATCATAAATGAAATAATTAGACAAAATTTTCCAGTTCAGAAAAACATAAATATTCAATATAAAATAGCACATCAAATTATTGGCCCAATGACTGAAAACATATTCATATGAAGACACATCAGTGGAGATTTACACCTCACAACAGAATCAATAGAAAGAAAATAACACTTGAAGGAAAAGAATCTTTTACCCAAGCTTCTATAGCCAGCCAAATAAGAAATCAAGTATTAGAGTAGAACAAAAGCATTTCCAGCCCTGCCAGATGCCTATTCTGATGTTTCCATTGTTCTATGAATTATCTTGCTTGCTGATGTCTCCAGAAAGTGCTCTTATAAACTGTCAGAGAGCATTTCACTGGACTATGCCCAAGAAATTCTGTTCATTTTATTCTATTCTTAGAGCTTTCATGTAACAGTTACAATATTGTCCTTTCTTTCCAAAAGTAGGCTTAAGCCTGCTACTTGGTTTTTCAAACTAAATTTAGGCTGTTTAAAGACAGCTAGAATGAACAACTCATTCTAGTTTGCCTGGGATTTTCTCAGTTTTATCACTGAGAGTCCTACATCTGGGCAACTCCTCAGTCCTGGGAAAACTGGAATGATTGGTCACCCTAGGAACAGATGATACAGCTATAAAAAAAAGTAAGATAAAAATTAACATACAAGAGAAGAGAGTGAGAGATCTGGTAAAAAGGGAGGGGATGCATTCAGAGAGGGACACAGTCTAAGCTTCTCAAATGATTTTAGTTCTTAATTTAGGTGATTTATAATAATTATTTTTAAAACATATAGATAGACTTCCACTTTCATCACAAACATCTAAAGAGCTTGGAAATCATCATTACCACCCTTCCAACAATAAAAGATGAGCAAAATGAAATCAATGACATTTCTTGGACCCATTGGAGAACTGAGGTCTTAGGGACAACCACGACCTTGACATATAGAGAGACATGTGCATCCAGAGAGACACAGCATCTGAGATCTGCTTACCTGGAGGAGAAGCCACTGGAGCCATAAACTTGTAGGAATACTTCAGTTGAAATTTTGATGAATTTCTGGAGTGTGGACTAAACTGTGAGTAAGAAATTCATGGGGTTGCCAGTTTTGTTGAAGCCCCCACACTTTTGTGGGCCTTCCCTGTAGTAACTTCACCTGGTTCTCATGATGAATATTGGAGAAAGATCCTCTGATATTCCTGGAGAGGAGAGGGCAGACATAGCATTTTAAAACACATCCAGATCATACTTCCTACCAAAGACCCACTCTCCAGGGAAATGGACTTCATCAGAACATAATTCTGAAAATTTATCCCAGCTTGTAGAAGGGATTCCTCCCGCTACAGCCCCCTCCATCATTCTTATCTCACCTAAGGGTAAGGAGGGGTGAAGACATAGTCAGCAAGAGAAAGACTTTCAAGAAAATAAATTTGGAACACCATAGCCAGGGAAGGAGAAGGGAGCAAGGAGAAAAAACATTATGCCACTTGAGGAAAAAACACTTTTTCAGGCCACAACCTTGAGATACAGGACCACAAACAGCCTTAGCAAGAAGATTCCAGAATTCTTGACCATCCCCGGATGCTACTACATATAAGCAAGTTTCAGTGTAGTTTCAGTGGATTACATCTGAAAGAGCTTCAAGACACAGACTCAATGTGAAGAATCATATATAGGGAAGCACCAAAGCCAAGAGTGGAGACAAATACAAGGATAATAGAAGTTAAAGCCTAAATAGAGGCCTATGCTACAGCAAACATTAAATTCAGCCCAACCCCTATAGGAGTAACATAAATCCTCCAATTAAAGGCCTAATTGCTTTAGTTCCTATTACCTGATCCAACACATCTGGCTTTCAGAAAAAACTTACAAAGCAGGCCAAAAGGCAAGAGAATACACAGTCTGAAGAGACAAAGTCAGCATCAGAATGAGACACAGGGGTGACACAGATGTTGCAATTGTAAGAGAGGAAACTTAAAATAATTTCAATTAATATGGTAAGAGCTTCAATGGAAAAACATAGACAACATGCAAGATCAGATGGGTAATGTAAGCAGAGATAAAGAAATTCTAAGAATAAACCCAACGGAAATTCTAGAAATGAAAGGAAAAAACAACACAGCAACAGAAATAAAGAATGCCTTTGATAGACTTGTCAGTAAACTCAAATTGGTCACAGAAAGGATCAGTGAACCTGAAGTTCAGTGAATAGAAATTTACCAAACTGAAATGCAAGAGAAAAAAGATGACAAAAATAGATCATAACATCCAATAACTGAGGGAAAATACCTAAAGTTGTAACATATGTACAACTGGAACACCAGAAGAAGTAAGAGAGGATGCAGAAGAAATATTTGAAGTAATATGGCTGAGAACTTCCCAAACTATTTGACAGACACTGAAGCGCAGATCCAGGAAGCTCAGAGAACATCAAAAAAAGGATAAACACTAAAAATACCACACTTAAGTATATCATATTCAAACTGCAAGAAGGGAGTGGATTCAAATCTTTCAGTGGAGTGGAGTAAATTTTATAGTTAGCAAAGTGTGCTAAGTGAAAGAAGCCAGATGCAAGAGTTCAAATATAGTATGATGCCATTTATATGAAACATCCAGAATAGGTCAATCCATACAGACAGGAAGCAGATTGGTGGTTGCCAGGAGATGAGGAGAGGGAGTAATAAAGAGTGACTGCTTCATGGGTGTGGAGTCTCCTTTGGGAGTGACGGACATGTTTTGGAACTAGATAGAAGTGATGGTTGCACAACATTGTGAATGCAGTAAATGCCACTGAATTGCACACGTTAAAATCGTTAATTTTATGTTACGTATGCACCTAACAACAGAGTATCAGAATACATGAAGCAAAACCTGATATAACTAAAAGGAGAAATAGACAAGTCAACTATTACAGTTGGAGACTTAAACACCTCTCGTAATAGTCTTATATTGCTACTGTTAACAATTTACCAAAACTTAGTGGCTTAGCACCACACAAATGATCATTTTACAGTTCTGTACGTCTGAAGTCTGACAGGTTTCACTGGGTTGAAACCAAGGTGTTTGCAGGGTTGAATTCCTTTCTGGAAGCTCTAGAGTAGGACCGGTTTCCTTGGCTTTTCCAGCTTCTAAAGGCTGCACATATTTGGCTCATGGGCTCCTTCCTTCATCTTCAAACCAGAAATGGCATGTTGAGTTCAGCTCACATCACATCACTCTGATCTCTTGTTCTACCTCCCTCATCCACTTTTAAGGATCCCTGTCATAACATTAGGTGCACTCAGATAATCCTGGATAATCTCTCTATCCTGCAGCCAGCTCATTCACAACTTTAATTTTTCCTGCTACCTCAATCCCTATTTGCTATGTAATATAACATATTTTACAGGTTTGGGGGATTAGGATGTGAGCATCTTTGGAAAGCCATTATTCTGCCTATCATCTTCCCCTATTGGTAACTGATAGATCAAGATTAACATCAGGTGATCAAAGTTAAAATCAATGGGGTCTGGCCTAGAGGTGTAGTGGTTAATTTCACATGCTCAGCTTTGGCAGCCCAGGATTCATGGGTTCGGATCCTGGGTGCGGACCTATGCAGTACTCATCAAGACATGCTGTGGTGGCATCCCATATACAAAGTAGAGGAAGATTGGCACCAATGTTAGATAAGAGCTAATCTTCCTCAGCAAAAAGAGGAAGATTGGCAACAGATATTAGCTCAGGGCCAATCTTCTTCACCAAAAATAAATTAAAATCAACAGTGATAAGTCATGTTGATTGTACAAGCATAGCTCAGAGATATTGCAGGTTCAATTTCACACCACTACAATAAAGCAAATATCACAATAAAGTGAGTCACATAAGTTTTTTGACTTCCCAGTGCATATAAAAGTTATGTTTACACTATACTGTATTCTATTGTGTCCAAATAGCATTATGTCTAAAAAAACAATGTACATGCTTTAATTTAAAAATATTGTATTGCTAAAAATTGCTAACCATCATCTGAGCCTTCAACGAGTCATAATCTTTTTGCTGGTGGAGGTTTTGCCTCGATGTTGATGGCTGCTAACTGATCAGAGTGGTCACTGCTGAAGGTTGGGGTGGCTGTGGCAATTTCTTAAAATAAGACAACAATGAAGTTGGCACATTTATTGACTCTTACTTTCACAAAAAAGTTCTCTGTAGCATGTGATGCTGTTTGATAGCTTTTCCCACAGAATTTCTTTCAAAATTCGAGTCAATCCTCTCAAACTCTGCCACTGCTTTACCAACTAAGTTTACATAATATTCTGAGTACTTTGTTGTCATCCCAACACACTTTAAGATTTTTTTTTTCCTTTTTCTCCCCAAAGCCCCCCAGTACATAGTTGTGTATTCTTCGTTGTGGGTTCTTCTAGTTGTGGCATGTGGGATGCTGCCTCAGCGTGGTCTGATGAGCAGTGCCATGTCCGCACCCAGGATTCGAACTAACGAAACACTGGGCTGCCTGCTACGGAGTGCGTGAACTTAACCACTCGGCCACGGGGCCAGCCCCCATCCCAACACACTTTAGAGCATCTTCAGTTGAAGTTGATTCTATCTCAAGAATCCACTTTCTTTGCTCATCCATATGAAGCAACTCCTTATCTGTTAAAGTTCTATCAT
Source organism: Equus quagga (assembly GCF_021613505.1). NCBI lineage: Eukaryota > Metazoa > Chordata > Mammalia > Perissodactyla > Equidae > Equus > Equus quagga. Next base: position 9,674 of record NW_025802775.1, on the reverse strand, counting down.
GAGATTGCAGCAATTTCGTCACATCTTCAGTCTCCACTTTTAATTTTAGTTCTCTTGCTATTTTCACCACATCTGAAATTACTTCTTCCACTTGAATCCCTTAAAGTTATCCATGAGGATTGGAATCAACTTCTTCTAAACTCCTGTTAGTGCTGATATTTTCACCTCTTCCAGTGGATCAAGAATGTTCTTAATGGCATCTAGAATGATGAATTCTTTTGAGAAGATTTTCAATTTACTTCGCCAAGATACAGCAGAGGAATCACTATCTATGGCAGCTATACCCTTATGAATTATATTTCTTAAATAGTAAGACTTGAAAGTTGAAATTACTTCTCAATCTATGAGCTGCAGAATGGATGTTGTATTGGCAGGCAAGAAAACAACAATTTATCTCATCGTACATTTCCATGAGAGCTCTTGGGTAACCAGGTGCATTGCCAATGAGTAGTAATATTTTGAAACAAATTTTTTTTTCTGAGCAATAGGTCTCAATCGTAGGTTTAAAATATTCAGCAAACCATATCATAAACAGATGTGCTGTCATCCAGGCTTTGTTATTCCATTTATAGAGCACAGGCAGAGTAGATTTAGCATCATTCTTAAGGGAGCCTAGGATTCTGGAAATAGTAAATAAGCATTGGCTTCAATTTAAAGTCACCAGCTGCAATAGCCCCTAACAAGAGAAGCAGCCTGTCCTTTGAGGCTTTGAAGACAGGTATTGACTTCTCCTCCCTAGCTATGAAAGTCTTAGATGACATCTTCTTCCAATATAAGGCTGTTTCACCTACACTGAAAATCTGTTGCTTAGTGTAGCTACCCTCAATAATGATCTTAGCTAGATATGGATAACTTGCTGCAGCTTCTACATCAGCACTTGCTGCTTCATCTTGCATTTTTATGTTATGGAGAGGGCTTCTTTCCTTAAACCTTATGAACCAACTTCTGCCAGCTTCAAACTCTTCTTCTGCAGCTTCCCCACCTCTCTCAGTCTTCATAGAATTGAAGAGAGTTAGGGCTTTGCTCTGGATTGGGCTTTGGCTTAAGGAATGTTGCGGCTGGTTTGATCTTCTATCTAGACCACTAAAACTTTCTCCATATCAGTAATACAGCTGTCTTGCTTTTTTATCATTCATGTGTTTGTTGGAGTAGAACTTTTAATTTCCTTCAAGACCTTTTCCTTTGCATTCACAACTTGGCTAACTGGTGCAAGAGGCCTAGCCATTGGCCTATCTTGGCTTTTGACATGCCTTCCTCACTAAGCTTAATCATTTCTAGCCTTTGATTTAAAGTGAGAGATGTGCAACTCTTCCCTTCACTTCAACACTTACAGGCCATTGTAGGGTTATTAAGTGGCCTAATTTCAATATTGTTTTGTCTCAGGGAACAGTGAGACCTGAGGAGAGGGAGAGAGACAGGGGAACGGCTGGTCAACAGAGCAGTCACAATACACATAACATTTGTAGACTAAGTTCACCCTCTTAGACATGCATGGCTCATGACACCCCAAAACAATTACAATAGTAACATCAAAGATCACTGCTCACACATCACCATGACAAATATAAAAATAATGAAAAAGTTGGAAATATTGCAAGAATTACCAAAATATGACACATAGACATGAAGTGACCAGATGCTGTTGGAAAAATGGCACAGATAAACTTGTTCAACACAGGGTTGATACAAAACTTCAATTTGTAAAAAATGTAACATTTGCAAGGCACGACAAAACAAAGCAAAATGAAACAAGGTATGCCTATACAGAATTTGCATCAATATATTTGACAGTTGAAGTAACCTTCACATTGGGTCCTGGTGGTGTTGCTTATTAGCTCCATTTAATTCAGCAATCTGTCCCTGCAGAAACCTGACAAGGTCTAAAGAAGTAAGGTCTAAGGAGTGTGCTGAAGGCCAAAGGAAACCTCTGAAACTGGCCTCATCCTGGTCAAATCAGAAATGATACTGTGTCCCAGGGCAGGTATTGTGGAGGTTTTGCAGGTATTGTAGGAGTTAGCACTACCATTAGAGACCTGATGGATGCAGAGGCCATGGTGGTCTTGTTTATTAGCTCCATTTAATTCAGCAATCTGTCCCTGAAGAAACCTGACAAGGTCTAAAGAATGCATGAGCTGCTTCAGACTCAACCAAGTAGTGGTCCTGATGCAGCTGCTGTGCTGGATGTGATACCACTGCCAGAGCAAGTTAGTAAGGCCTCAGGCACATGGTATCAGGCTGTAGATATGGTGAGTGCATTCTGTTTTATTGCAGTTAGAAAAGTGGAGGTGGAATGATTAGTGTGCACATGTAAGGAACAACAACATTTATGTCTAGTTTGCCTCAGGGCTCTTTTAACTCTCTTGCCTTCTAAAAGATCTTAAGATCTTAAGAGATCTGAAACTCCTGGACATCCTATAAAATATCACATTAGTTCATTTCATTGACAACATTATGTTGATTGGGATGGATGAGGAAGATGTGGAAAGTACACTGGAGGCCTTAAAACATGTGCCCTCCAGAGGGTAGAAGATAAACCTGACAAAGACTCAGGGAGTGGCTGCCTCAGTTCGGTTCTAGAGGTCCAGTGGTTAGGGACATGCAGGACGTCCCGTCCAAAGTCAAAGACAAACTGTGCATTTTGCATCCCTCACTGCACAGAAGGAAGCACACTGCCTGGAAGCCTTTTTTGGGTTCTGACAACACATGCCACACCTCGGTATATTGTTTGGCCCATATTCTGGGTGACTTGGAATGAAGCCAGCATTGAGTGGAGGTTGGGCATGAAAGGACAGTGCAGCACATCCAAGAAGTAGTCCAATCAGCCACCATCCATCAGACTTGATGGTGTTGGAGGAGTCAGTGGTGGGAAAAGATACAGTGTGGAGCTAAAGGCAAATACCAGTGGGAGAATCACACACTGGCCCCTGGGATTCTGGAGTAAGGCCATGCCATCCACAGTAGAGACATATACCTCCCTTTTAGGAACAACTTTAGGAGTGTTACTGGGCCTTATTAAGACAGAATGCTTGACCATGGGACACCAAGCACCCATGTGATTAAAAATGACCATATGCACTGGGTTCTATATAACCCACTAAGTCATCAGTTGGGTGGATCCACAGCAGTCCATCATAATATGGAAATGGCATAACTGTGGTTAAGCCTGAATCATCTGTTCACACTCAACAGAAAACATCCACTCCTGAAGAGCCACTGAACAACTACGCAGACAAACTGACTTCAGCAACCTCCATCATCGGTCAACCCAGGACCAACAGGATGGGCACATGAGTGGAGTGACCAAGATGGCAGAGATAAGGCAATATGGATCCAGCAGCAGTAAGTCTCACTTACCAAGGCTACTGCCACCTCTGAACGTCCAACTTGTCAGCATCAGACAAACACTGGGCCCTCATATAGCACTATTTCTTTTGCCACCAAGTGACACCCTGACTGCTTTCAGCTCCTTCCATCCTGGGAGGGCCAGAGGTTCATCCTCACAAGGACAGTCACTTATTCCATGTGTGAGTTTTCCTTTCCTGTCCTCAGAACTTCAGCCAGCACCACTATGGGGGCTATTGAAAATGCAGTGTATTTATTGAATGAGAGACCTCTATATGGTATCTTCAGTAGGAAGAGTACATGCATCCAGGAACCAAGGGCTGGAAGCAGGTGCAGCCCCACTTACCATCACTCAGATTCATCCACTGGGGGATTTTGTACTTCCTGTCTCAACAACCCTGGGTGCTGCAATTTAGGAGTTCTTGGTTCCCAAAAAGGGGGTGCTCATACAAGAAGACACAACAAGGGTCCATTGAACTATGCATTACAGTTGCCACCAGGAAGTTTGGACTCCATGCGCCCAGAGACTAACAGGTGACAAGAGGAGTCCCCACTTCTTGAGGCAGAAGTACTCGACCCTGATCCAAAGGAGGGGTTAGGGCTGTGTCACTTGTGGTGGCAAGAGGAATACCTGTAGACCTGGATGATAGACTTGGGCACCTCCTGGTTCTCCCTTGCTCCCTTTAACTGTGACTAGACACGTGCAGCTACCTACCCTGAGAAGGGTTTGAGTTCCAAGTGCCTAGACCCCTCAGGTAGGAAGATTTGGGTCACATCCCCCAGGTAAGCCACAAGGACCCCTTCTCCTGTGCTCTGAAATCCATGGCAGCACTTGTGCAGAGATTCTGCATCCCATGGGCTGTTCCCACATGACTGATCACAACAGGGGCACTAAGGCAGGCCATTCCTGGGAGACATGAGGTTCCTCTGATGGCTGAATGTGGCTTGAAGACTCTCTACATCCTTACTCGACTTCACTTAGATTGCCTGGTGGTCCAAGATACATGCAACAAACCCTCTTTTCTTCTGACCATCACTTGGGATCAGACTTGCCTCTCAGTCTGCTGCCTTTCCCAGCATTTCTGGCTCCTTCTCCATACTCTCTAATGGAGGTTTCCTCTAATAAAATACTGCTGAGTTTAATTCCATCGTGGCATCTGCTTCTTGAAGGACTTGGACTAACAAAATCATTTTCATTTGTATACCAACAACCTATTTGCTTATTCCATCTTGTAAAATCCTCTATCCAACTTCTCCCACTAGCATTGGCCCCATTTTGCTCATCCTCCTGTTATCTCTTTGAGGTAATAGATGTTTATTGTTTTAAGCTACTAAATTTGGGGCTAGTTTTCAGCACAGCAATAGATAACTAATAAAGCTCTCTTAAATTTCTTTTAGTCTACATCTCTTTGATTTCCTTGCACTTCAAAAATGTTCTCTCTCCTCGCTATATCCAGTCCCACTCCTGTTTTCTCTTTTGTCCTTTCCTTCCTTACTTTGCTCCCTCTCTCCCTCTCTCTATCCCCTCTTTTTCCTTTTTATTATGGAAAAAGCCAAACATATAAAATGACTCTATGTGGTTATGCTAAAAGGAAGCAATATCTGGACTTCTATGCTAAAAGTACAATGCCAATGTATGTGTAGTAAAAGTAAATAAAGTTACTAATAGAACCTGAAGAAAATACGTGGGCAATTCTGCAGCCAAGGCAGTGGCTTTCAACACTTAATTTCTCCCCTTCAGCTGAGCTTTTTATTTTCAGAACAATCACATTAGCACCATGAGGTCTAACACATTCCCGGCAAAAGCTTAAATTGGTTCAAGTACTATGGAAATCAAATGAGCATTATCTAGTATGGTTAAAATACACACCCCATAAAATCCAGCAATCCTACTCTTGATCATACACTCTGGGGAATTTCTTGCCTATGTGTCCCAGGAGACATGTACACTAATATTTACAGCAAAAATTGGAATAACCCAACACACATCAATAGGAAAATAGCAAAATTGTGATATAATCATAAAATATAAGATTTCAGCAGTGAAAATGAATAAATGGCAGCCTCACACATGAGGGATAACTCTCCTGCATAAAGCTGGGACACACAAGAATCCACGCAGTACAAGTTCACCGTACAAGAAGTTCAAAAACGGGCAAAACTAAATAATATTTGGTTTGGGGATATAAACACTTATTATAAAATCTTTAGAGAAACTCAAGGGAATAGTAAACCCAAGATAAGGATAGAGGTTCCATCTGGGGGATGGGATTGGGGAGGCGCCCACGGTGGCTTCATAGCTTCTGTTTCTTACACCAGCGGTGGGTGCCCAGGTATGTACTTGGTCATAACTCCTTAAATTGGCATTTTTCAAATTGAAGCTTATGAACCATTCCAGGTAAACGTTTTTTTAAAAGAAAAAAGTAGGAGCTCGTCAAGATGGGGCTGTGAGCAGACGTTGAACTCACCTCCTCCCACGAACACAACCAGGTTACAACAATTTTGGGAAGAATCACCCTGGATTGAAAACTGAAAACTGAATAAAAAGAACCCCCACGACAAGGGACAGTCCTGACGAAAGCAGAAGAGGCAGTAAGTCTGGCAGGAGAGGGAAAAAAGCCACCTTTGGGAGCAGCGGAGATTCTCAGCTGGCCAGGCGGGAGCCAACCTAAGATATGCAGCCCTCCCTGGAGTAGTGAGGTCCGGAGGGGGGGCAATACTCCTATAACCATCCTTCGGACTCAGCCCAACTGAGATGGGGGTCGTACTGTCTGGCTTTGCTGGCTATTAACTGCAGCGAGGACACCCCAGAAAAGCTATCGGCCGAAAGCCAAAAAGATCCGGGTCTTAAAGGGCCCACGCACAAACTCACTCATTGCAGCAACCTAAAATCACCAGAGAGAAGGCTGACTGTCCTTTGGTGAAACAAGACTCACCTTGCGGGCTCTGGGGGCATCTTGGTGAGAGGAGAATCCTCTCCTGAGACTGAGACATTGGTGGGGGCCGTTGTTCTGAGCTGGTCCAGGCGTGCTGATATGGACACCTGTGGGGGCCATTGAGGTGCATCCCTTGGGTTGTTAGCCCAGGGGTCTGCCACACCCACTAGAGCACACATTTAATCCAGTTCTGCCAGGGCAGGCAACCCCCTCTAGGGACTGGCCCCACCTAACAGCAAGCCCTCAGGCTACTTTTCAGCCTGCATTGACTGAGTGCCTTGATCCTCTACAGGCAGGCAAGGGTGTCTGCCTCTGTGGGGCAGGGCTTGTGTGAGGACCAGGTGAACTGTAGGGAGCATTGGTGTAGAGGTGGGGGCCTCTGCAGTGTGGTGATGGGGTACGTTCCAGGGGGTTGAGAAGTGTGCACAGACCAGGACTGTGTTGACAGTATATGTGGTCCAGTGGGGGCTGAGGCTTATCAGCGGCAGAAGACTTGTGCTTCACAAATAGCCATAAAAAGGATCAGCCCCACCTTGCAAAGCCTGAAACAACTGAGTGCCTCCATGCCAAGGGCTAGCCCCACTCAGCTGCACTCCTAAGAGAACTGACAACAGCCTCGTTGGCCTCAGGCCTATCACAACTGTACTCCCCTGAGCCTAGCAACCAGCTACACTGGGTACCAACCCAATTAAGAGGACAATTGCATTAAGAGTGTGCTAATAGACTTTGTAGCCAATAGTGCTGAGGCCCCTCCAAACTGGATTTACAAATAGGTGGCCAGGAAAGGAAAGATCAGACTCCCTGGGTACATGCAGTGAAAGCAACCCTGCCACAGCAGAAGAACACAAGTAGCCCACAAAGGGGTCACTCCTGGTTCTTATGGTCTGGTGACGAGAGGGAAGCACACTGCTGGGCCTCATAAGGCATCTCATACATAAGGCCACTCCTCCAAGATCAGGAGACTTAGTCGACTTACCTACTACAAAGAAAATACCACAGAGAAAGAGGCATAATGAGGAGGCAGAGGAATACTTTCCAAGCAAGGGAACACTACAAAACACCAGAAAAAGAACTAAGTGAAACAGAAACTAGCAACCTCCTTGACAAAGAATTCAAACAAAACATAATGAGGATAGTCACAGATATGCAAAGAAGAATGGATGAACACAGTGAGCACGTCAGCAAAGAAGTGGAAGATATAAAAAAGAACCAATCAGAAATGAAGAATACAATACTCGAAATGAGAAATTCACCAGAGGGACTCAATAGCAGAGTAGAGGAAGCAGAAGAACGGATCAGCGAGCTAGACGAAAGATTAGAGGAAATCTCCCAAGCAGAACACAAAAGGGCAAAAGGAATTAGACAGAATGAGAACAGTGTTAGGGAACTCTGGGACAATATCAAGCATGCTAACATTCGGATTATAGGGGTCCCAGAAGGAGAAGAGAGAGACAAAGGGGCAGAAAATTTATTTGGTGAAATAATAGAGGAAAATTTTCCTCACCTGAGGAAGGAAACAGACATCCAAGTTCAGGAAGCACAGAGAGCTCCAAACAAGAGAAGCCCAAAGAGGCCCACACCAAGACATATTATAATCAAAATGTCTAAAATTAAAGACAAAGAGAGAATCCTAAAAGCAGCAAGAGAAAGGCCACAAGTGACATATAAAGGGAAGCCCATAAGGCTGTCAGTGGACTTCTCAGCCGATACCCTACAGGTGAGAAGAGAATGGCACGACATATTTGAAGTGCTAAAAGGAAAAAACCTACAACCAAGAATACTCTATCCATCAAGGCTGTCATTCAGAATAGAAGGAGAGATAACGAGCTTCCCAGACAAGCAAAAATTAAAGGAGTTTATCACCAAGAAACCAGTTCTATAAGAAATGCTGAAGGGAATTATTTAAGTGGGAAAGCAATGACCACAAATAGAGATAAAAGAAAAAAATTATCAAAAAAACCCAAAACAACAACAAGAAAAAACAGGCAATAAAATCACTTGTAAGGTAAAAGTATAGTAAAGGCAGCAGATCAACTACCTGTGAAGATAACATGAACGTTAAAAGACAAATGTACTAAAATCACCTCTTTCAATGATAAGAGGGTAATGGATAGATACACACTAAATGAAAGACTATATATGATGTGAAAAACATCTAATGTGGGAGGAGGGGAGTGAAAAAGTAGAGCTTTTAGAAAGAGGTCCAGCTAAAGAGTCTATCTACTCAATATAGACTGTTATATGCATAGTATATTAAAAGGGATCCTCATGGTAACCACAAATCAGAAACCTATAACAAGCAGTAAAAAAAAGTAAGACCAAAGAAATCAAACATATTACTAAAGATAGCCATCAAACCACAAGTGAAGAGAGCAAGAGAAAAAGAAAGGAACTGAGAAGAACTACTAAAACACCCCAAAAAAAGAAAAAGTGACAAAATGGCAATAGATAGCTATTTATCAATAGATACTTTAAATGTCAATGGATTAAATGCTCCAATCAAATGCCACATGGTGGCCAACTGGATAAAAAACAAGATCCATGTATATGCTGCATACAAGAGACACACTTCAGACCTACAGACACTCACAAACTGAAAGTGAAAGGATGGAAAAAGATACTCCATGCAAATGGCAAAGAAAAGAAAGCAGGGGTAGCAAGACTTATATCAGACAAAATAGACTTTAAATCAAAAACTGTAATAAGAGACAAAGACGAGCACTACATAATGATAAAGGGAACAATCCAACAAGAAAATATAACACTTGTAAATATCTACGGACCCAACATAGGAGCACCTAAATATATAAAGCCATTATTAACAGACATAAGAAGAGAAATAGACAGTAACACAATAATAGTAGGGGACTTTAACACTCCACTTACACCAATGGATAGATCATCCAAACAGAAGATCAATAAGGAAACACTCCCCTTAAAGGACACATTAGAACAGATGGACTTAGTAGATATATACAGAACATTCCATCCCAAAACCACAGAATACACATTCTTTTCAAATGCACATGGAACATTCTCCAGGATTGATCACATATTAGGCCACAAAACAAGTCTCAATAAATTTAAGAAGATCAAAATAATACCATGCATCTTTTCTGACCACAAAGGTATGAAACTGGAAAGCAACTACAGAAAGAAAACCAGAGAAGCCACAAAAATGTGGAGATTGAAAAAAATGCTACTGAACAATGATTGGATCACTGAAGAAATCAAAGAAGAAACCAAAAAATTCCTGGTGACAAATGAAAATGAAAACATGACATGCCAAAATCTGTGGGATACAGCAAAAGCAGTTCTGTGAGGGAAGTTTATAGCAATTCAGGCCTACCTCAACAAAGAAGAAAAATACCAAATAGACAATCTAAAAGTGCACCT
>NW_025802774.1:1308-1699 GCF_021613505.1 Equus quagga | reverse complement strand
CTGAATTAAGTTAGAGCCTGTTGAGGAAGCTCCCTGTGCTTCTGCACCCACTCAGAGCCCCCAGCCCCAAAGCAGGCCTCCTGGCCTCCAGCCGCTGCCTGGGGGGTTTCCGTCTCTGCCCGATGGTGCCACCATCGTTGGCTCCTCCACCTCTCTCTCTCTATATCTCTGTGTCCCCATCTTTTGTTTTCTCTATCTCTGTCTCTCCATATCTCTCTCTCACTCTGTCTCTCCCTCTTTCTCTATCTCTCTGTCTCTCCCTCTCTGTGTCTCTATATCTGTCTGTCTCTTTGTGTCCCTGTCTCTACCTGTCTATCTCACTCTCTCTCATTCACTTACACAGTTTTTCCTGCTCCTGCTCTGTGTCAGGCACTGGGGAGTCAGTGGTGAG
>NW_025802774.1:187-1298 GCF_021613505.1 Equus quagga | reverse complement strand
GTGTGCAGGGGAGGCGGGGACTCTGCTCTGTCGCACTTGATTCCTCTTGGCAGGATCTTGACCCTCCTATCCAGGGTCAGAACACAACTCCAGATCCAGATCCTAGGACTTCCCGTGGCATTCTGGCATCTAACAGCCAGACTTAAGGACGAAGTGTATGTCCTTTACAAAGCCACTGTAAAATCCCTTTTAATGAATGTCTGATAAAGGTACTCTAAAGACCCCCCAGCCTGGAGATGGCGGTGCGGGGGCACCAGGGGCTCCACCGGGCCTGCTGCCGCCTGTTCCCACATCATGCCTCTGAGTTTCCAGCTCTCTCTCGTTCTCTCCTCTCTCACCTCAAGTCCCAAGTCCTGGGGAATCCTGGAGTGCCCGTGCTCTTCCCCTCCCCCAACCTCAATCCACTCCCATCTGGGGCCCCTGCAGAGGCTGGCGCCCTCCATGCCTGGGGGCCAAGGACCCCACCCTCACCACGATAGCCCCGGGGCATCTGTGTCCAGGCTGCTGGTTGAGAAGATGGGAGCAGGGTGACCCCAGTGTCCTGGCCTCGCCTGAGCCCTGCTGTTCTCCATGACAGATCACCTTCCAGGTGAAGGTCACAGCCACCAAGTGCGTCCAGGCGCAGTCATTTGTCATCCGGGCCCTGGGCTTCTCGGACACGGTGACCGTGCAGGTCCTACCCCAGTGTGAGTGTCAGTGCCGCGACATGAGCCGGGACCGCAGCCTGTGCCGGGACAAGGGCTTCGTGGAGTGCGGCATCTGCAGGTGAGTCGGGCGCAGGGTGCACCCCACCCCAGGGGCAGCGAGACGAGCAGGAGCAGCTGTTTCCAGCCCAGGGCCTGGGGTCCTAGAGGAAGGAGCAGCGTCCCGCACCATCATCAGGAGGGGCCCTGCCCTTGCATCCCTCCCACCCCAGGTGTGACGCTGGCTACATTGGGAAGAACTGTGAGTGCCAGACGCAGGGCCGGAGCAGCCAGGAGCTGGAAGGAAGCTGCCGCAAGGACAGCAACTCCCTCGTCTGCTCGGGGCTGGGGGACTGCGTGTGCGGGCAGTGCATTTGCCACAAGAGCGACGTGCCCAACAAGGAGATCTTCGGGCAGTTCTGCGAGTG
>NW_025802774.1:0-177 GCF_021613505.1 Equus quagga | reverse complement strand
GTGCACGCTCCCGCCTTGGGCCCATCACGCTGCAGGCACCTAGCATCACTCCTTCCTCACTCCCGGGACTCGCCCTACTCCTAAACAAGTGTATTCGAAACAGCACGGCCAAAGGGCAACCTTTTACCCTATCATGGTGCCACAGCCTCCATGCCTGGGAAGAGAATCAGGCTGTAA
>NW_025802773.1:0-14362 GCF_021613505.1 Equus quagga | reverse complement strand
GCCAGCCGGCCCCCTGCCGCACTGTCTGCAGGACCTCCCGCTGCTGAAACTCCACCGTACCCGCAGAACGACATGCTGGAGCCTATCACCTATTCTGCATTTTAATCAAGTTGAAAGAAAAAAGATTTTTTTCATAAGGTGGCAGTAGTCATTTTTACATCTTGCATGTGGATATAGCATGATGCACAAGCAGATGTCTATCACCACCCCCACCAAATTCCCAGGTGTCTCCGTCAGCAGAAGTCACCAAGGATGGTAAGTCCAACTTTAAAAGTCCCCAGAGGGGACTTCGCAAACCCATCCTGAAATCCGGACGCTACTCAAACCCTCCCCATCATCTTTAATAATGTGCTGCTCTTTTGTTTTCAATAAATTAATTTTCCTGCAACCCTCCTGCTATCTGATTCATTCATTAGTGCCTGTTTATTAGTGTACACAGATGAACAGACAATGAATAGGAAGAAAGGTGAAGGGGAAGAAGGTAGAAGAGATGGAGAGAATGAGGAAGACAGAAGAGAGAAAGGGAGAGGTGCTAGGAATCCTGGTGCGAGTCTTGGAAGACGATACAGGACTGCCAGGCTGGTGCTCAGACTGCTCACGTGGTAGGGAATCTGTGCACACCAGGTCCTCTGTGGCACGTTCTTTGCCCACATCTCCAGGTTCATGTCTCAACGCTCCCCAGTAAGTTTCACTTCAAGCAAAACTGAACTTCTCACAGTGTCTGCAATTCACATGCCATGCAGGTCCATATGTCTTTACTTTTGTCTTGTTCTTCCATTTATCTGGAATATCCTCTTAACTACCCCTTCCCTCCACCTTCTCCACCTACCTAACTCTGAGTCTTTTCCAAGATTCTTGTCCTAACGCCTCCACCACACACACACACAGACACACACACAGACACACAGGTAGTTTAGGTGCCCTTAACGTGTGCCAATAGCATCCTGTGCTTACATCCCTCCCCATAAGGCATTGTATTGAGATTATCTATTTCTCTGTCTCCAACGAGGGGACCACAGTTTATTTATCTTGGCTCCCAGTACTGAGCTCAGTGTTTGGTATATAGTTGGTACTTGATTTCTATGTGTTGAGTCAAACTAAACTGGAAAGGAATTGTCTTTATGACAAGAATTCCAAAAGGTAGATATTTACTTAAAGCAAAACTTTGCATCAGTATAACTTAACTTCTCTGACCCTCAGGTTTCCTCATCTGCAAAATGTCAAAATTAATACTTATCAATGTAGCTTGCTGGAAAAGTTAAATGATTTTATGTATGTGAAGTGCCCGGGACAGAGTAAGCACCCAGGACCATTTATTTCTATTCCTTGTTGCACATTGGAGCATCACTGTATAAAATAGGCTCGAAAGATGTGCTATGTATTACATATCATGTCATTGAGAGTGGGAAAGGATTCAGCGGAAGGTGGTTGTTTTATTTCCCCAGGATAGTCCACATTCCCTGCAGAAACAGATTTCCTGATAGATATAATAAAGAAGACAAAAGAATTCATCATCGCATCGAGGCTGTCTCAGAATGAAAGGGCTCTTCAAAAGTTGATCTTCGGGTCCCTAGGAAAGAGTCTAGATCACAGGATTTATGATAGAGGTTTAGCATCAAGAGCGAAGAAGAGCTGGGGCTAATATATGCATCTGATGGACTTTTCCTTTCATCCTGAACCAGCCAAAGGGATAATCAACTCCAAAAGATTACCTGGCTTAGTGCTCCCTGGTGTTAGGCAGATGGAGATCTAAGCCACTTAGAAGAGAGATTTATATTTTAAATTCCAGAAATAAATCCCACCAGCTCCCTGATCATCTAGAGTTTTCCTGTCCTTTTCAATGGAAATATTTTCTCTTTTCAATCAATGATGATATCCATCTCTTCTGTCTTCCACGTTGGTACGGATTTTATGATAAACCTGGCCTGTAAAGAACACCAGGCACGAAGACTCTTCCCATTTTACAGATGAGAGAACTGGGGCTGGCAGGGCGTTGGTGTTTGCTCTAAGTTACATGATTGCTAGGTGGTGGAGGAGGGATCTGAATCCTGCCTTGTCTTCCCCATCCTCCTCCTGCCCTCTCTCCCTCAATCTTCCCCATCCCCATCTCTGACTCTTGTGATTGGAGGATATTTTAAAGATCATCTTGGAGAACAGGGAATGTGTATACTGTTTTCAGAATTTTAAAATTTTCCTAACATCCAGTGGCCGCCAAACTAATTCCTAACAAAACACAACTCATAAAACTATTAAGATGAAGGCATGTTTCACCAAAACAAAAAGTCATCAACACTACATTCTTTTTCCACCCAACCACAAAAATCCCTTCGTTTATCACCACCATGGTGAACAATTGCTTGCTCCCACTCTGGTGATTATGATCCTGCAGGATGTCTGGAATTCCAATAATGTGACTGAAAAAGCCCGCATGGTAAAGACCAGGGACACATCTCTTGTCCAACAAGCTTAGGTCCATCAGTGTGCCACAGCAGGAAAGACCACACAGCATAGGACCACAGGGCATCTCACGACATGAAGGAGAAGAAAAGGTTTTTATAGGATTTTGAGGATTGGTGGGGTTTAGGTAAAATTACATGAAATGGTTTCTGATAGGCTCAAAGCAGAACGAGGCTTTGCACAAAAGAGTTAACATCAGGACTGGGCTGTGAAAAGGACTTATGGTCCTCTTTCTTTGGAAACTACATAGTTAAAATAAATGCAGAATGTCATGTCTGAACATCTCTTATCTGAAACTCTACCTCTGGGTTGGATATTGAGGTTGCTTCTCTGTGTTAAGGTGACTAAGATCCTGTCCAGGCGATAGTGGCATGTTCCCTTCTTACTGACATGACTTCAAACGGCAAAGTTTCTAACAGTCTATGAGTTTATAATACAAGATTCTTAGTACCATGTCCTTGAGTTAGTTAACAAAAGCAGTGAGTTTACAGACATATTCCTATTGCTAACATTTGGATCTCTGTATATGTTCTAAGCCAAATAACAATAAGCTAAACCATAAATCAAGCAAGTTCTTATTTTATTTCACTAGATGGCATCGAATTTTTGATAACTACTACTCCATGTTCATGATTCTGAAGTGACTCAAAATTGGAAAAAGACCAGGGGTCACTCATCCGTGTTTATACTCAACAAAAAACCTGCAGTATTGGCAAAGCTCTGCCACTCTTTTATCTGGACAACCTGGAGAACTCATTTCACAAATCTGGCCTTCCCAAAACTGTGATGGATTATGATGGGTCACAAATTCAAAGGCCTTCAAGGATCAGAGCTATGGTGGACCACAGAGTGTACAAAAAATGACCACACCAAACAAAACACACTTTGGAGACAAATTTGGTCTGAGGGCCATCAGCAATACTTGGACAATGTTATTTTTAACCTACCTTCCAACTATAAATTCATTTTCTATACCCACACTTTTATGAGCTGTGGGTGAAAAAGACAAAGCTATTTTATCAGCCATCAGTTCATTAATTCCTCTTGCCTCTTTCAGAAGCTCACCTTCACACTTCGTATGCAATCAAAACCCTCAGCCAATAAACCAAAGCTACTCCTACGGAAAGATAATTGATTCTTTTATAAGTATTTTCAATGTTTTGAAGAAACTCAATACAAGTGCTTGTGTCACACCTAGAAAGCAAGAAATACTCCAATTTCAATTTTATTTCTAAGACTATGCTCAGGGAGGGGCATCAAAAAGTTACAATATGAATAAAATCCTCATTTAGTTTGCCCTTATTATCCCATGCAAAGTTCTTCCCCTTTAATTGCTTTCCCTGCCTTTGTCTTGCCTTCCTAAAATTTGTAGTTACTGTGTAATAAGAAACTATAGTATAGCACTGCTTACATAGTAAGCATCTCATAAGTTACTATGAGTTATCAGCCAACTCAGGTTTCTAAACAATATCACTCTATCGGCTGGGTGTTTATTTCCATATAAATAATAAGTTTATGTGAAGCAATATTTTGTTTTACAGACGCACTGGGCTGTTCTTTCCACGCAGAATTGGTACACATCTCCCTTTATGTGCCATTTTGGTGTTTTGGAAATTCTTGCTTCATCTCAAGGTCAATCAGAAACCAGGCTCATAACCTCATGAGCATTAGAGTCTCACGCTTAATCATGGATGGTGAACAAGAGGAAAGTGTGACAATGGCGACACTGGATTCTTCAAACTTCAACTTGTCACACGATGTGGTTGGGAAGGATTGGCTACTCAATGAGTAAAGTTTCTGATGATACAAATCATCAAGTATTCATTTCAAGGGAAAAAGCAGACACAAAGAAAGGAAAGCATCCTTCAGCGATGTTGGAATTGTTGCCTCAGCAAGTGAATCCAGCACTCTAAGTTCTCATTACAATGGCCAAACACAACTCCGGGAAGTGACCATGTGTCCTGGGGGTCATCAGCATCCACCAGGGTATATAAAGGGCCCAGAGCAGGAGGAAGACATTCACACTTGAGAACACTCAACTCTTCTCACCAGCTCAACCCACCCCAGCCCCAGACACTACCATGACAGGCTCCTGCTATGGCTCCACCTTCTCCTCCCTGAGCCTTGGGAGAGGCTGCTGCCAGCCCTGCTTCCGCCGCGACCCCTGCTGCTGCCGCCCCGTGACCTGCGTGCCCCGCTACACGCGCTCCATCTGCGAGCCCTGCCGCCGCCCCATCAGCTGCTGCCCCAGGTCCTGCACGGCTGTGGTCTGCCGGCCCTGCTGCTGGGCCTCCACCCGCTGCCGGCCCATCTCTGTGCAGTCCCCCTGCTGCTGGCCCCGCTTCTGCCAGCCGGCCCCCTGCCGCACTGTCTGCAGGACCTCCCGCTGCTGAGCAGCAGGAAACATTCCCAGGTGTTCAGAACCGTGTGCAAACTCTTCCCATTCCTGATGGATCAGATGAAAGACACTATGTTTGCAACCTAACTGCTCTTCAATAACTAACTCAACAGTAACTGTCTATCCGTTTTCCCACAATTATGCAGCTAATCCTGGCCCTCTTTGACAATCTTTAGAAAAATTCCTGCTTTCATCATTTGAAGTCCTGGCTTGAAAAAATGAGCAAACAAAGATCAAAGTTCCTCTTGAATGGAGCTCTATCCCCCGACTCATCATCACCTCTCTACTATTTCAAGATGAGATATTTCTCCAGAACAATATTGCATTTATGCTTGGTTTTTGCATAGTAAAATAATAAAATTTTATTTCTGGGAAGCAAATGCGTTTCTCTTTGTTGTTTGTTAATCTTCAAAAGCTTATTTTAGCTTAAGTTATGGCATGCAGAATCAGAAGAATCAAAGGAAGAAGGATTTTCGAAGGACAATTTTTCTATCTTTAGGAACAATTCAGGCGCAAGGTCTATAATTAGCAATTCAAATAATTCAGACCGTCTTATGCGAAGCACCTTCATATTTCAAGTCACATGTTTTGTGGCGATGCTGGGGAAATGGAGAGAATACAGCAGGTCTCTCTGGTCATGAACTTGACTCACGAATCATCCACACACATGTGATAAGGTGGAGGAAGCCTAAATCTGAGCCCCGTTTGTTCCCTGATTTAGGAAACTATGCAGAGATGCACATCATTCGGTCCCCAGGAATTCCTACCCACTGAATACCTCTGCTGGAAGAGCCATTGTCCCATCTCTTCCACGGCTCCCTCCAGCACCACTAAGGCCAGTTCTGATTCCAGTGGAGTCACTGCTGCTGAGAGGAGAGGCAGAAGTGTAGCTAGCTTGGTTGGAACCATTCTAATTTAGAACTCCAAGCAATTTTACCATTAAAACAATGCCAATGTAGTTAAAATAGTGATAACGTTAACCACACTAGATATGTTTTTGTTGTTGTTAAACACTTTTAGGCTGGGTCGGGAAACTAACCACTATTGTTTCCTTGAGAAATATATATTCAGTTCCTAACATCCAATCTAAAAGAGATTTTGGAATGTGCTGCTTATATGCTTGGGCATCTCTACCTGTCCAGGAAGAGGAGTCAGGCAATTAAGCATTGTGAAGGCCTGGATCTTGATTGACTTTGTTCACTGCTGGATTCCCACTGTTCCGCACAGTATGTGGCACATAGCATATAATCAGAAATTATTTGTTGAATGGTTGAGTAAGTTCCAAGGGTTTGGAAGAGAGAAAGACTTCATCCCACCCTAGCTCTCTTATCCTGCTGGACATGTGCATTCTTATAATAAAACAATAAACAATCTCATGAAGAAAGTGTTTTTTTTGAAATACGGTAAAAGTTTCTCAAGAAGTAGCTCATTCTATTAAAAACTTTAGCATTGTCAGTATGTGCACAGTGGAATTTTCTCTTTATTAAGGATTTGATAGTTTACCAAGGGATGGGCTCACAAGTCCAATTTCTTTCTACATACTCTTGATCACTATTTTCTAAATTCTCTAACTACATCTGTTTTCCTTCATCCCAGAATCTTCCTTGTTAGCCTTCTAGAGACTTCCTCATCTTGCAATATTTTCTCAGATGTAGAGTGCTTTATTTTCTCCCAAGCTCATCATTGTTATTGGATCCTGTTTGTTTCCACAGTAACACCATGCCCTGGTCAGCCACAGTGGCTGGTGCAGGTCGGCGTAAGCTGCAAGCGACTGGGCAAGTAGAACCATCAAGAAGAAGACTGAATATACAACTATGCACTGGGGCTTGGGGGAGGGAAAAAAGAAGAGGAAGACTGGCAACAGATGTTAGCTCAGGGCCAATCTTTCCTACCAAAAAAAAAGAAGAAGAAGAAGAAGAAGAAGGCTTAAACTGAAGACTTCAACCACAGACATAGAACAGACTTCATTGTAAAGCAAAAGGTCAGAACCAAGCAAATTCAGGGGCAGAAGCTCCAAAATGGGGAAGTGCCATGATTTTCCTACAGACCCTGACAGTTTGAAACCATCGAAAATCACAACCGGTTCTCTAAGCAGGAATGAGCTCAAGCACAGTCCATGGGGAGACACTGGAGCAAGTGACTCTGGGATCTGGGCGAGGTAGACCTGAAGACCACCTCTGACTGCATCACTGCCTGGCGGTTTTGTGATGCGGGCAGACTGAGCGTCCCTCTAGATGGCGGCTTTGTTCATAGTGCCCCGGGACCGCACAATTGTGTCCAGCTTTGACGCCATCTCCTTCAGGTGTGCTTTGGAATTTGAGAAGACGGTGTGGGAGATAATTCCTCCAATTCCTGAGGATTTGGGTAAGACACAGAATCCCTTCAGATGACTGTAAAAATCAGCCATTTCAGTAATAAAATAAGTAAAATCCCTGTTTTAAAATTAAATTCACTGTTAAAATTCCTAAATAAAACAGACATTACTTAATGACAGGGAATGTAGAACCCACAATTCCTTTCTTCAACTTCTCGGGCTTACAAATATTATTCCCACAGAAGGTTTTAGAATCAGCGTTGGCTCCAACATTACTAGGTGTATGACCTTAGGCAAGTTACTTATCTGGTTCCTTATGTGTAAAATGAGGAATATAATAATACCTACCTCATAGGATTATTATGAAGAATGAATTAATACATTTATTTCTTTTAGCATAGTGCTTGGAACATAGTTAGAACTCAATGATACTGGCTATCAGGAGGATTATAAATAATGAAATTCACCTTGGTTTGGAAAGATATGACTATGGAAATCAATGAGCACGTACCAAAGCCAAAAAAAATCTGAACTCATAGAATACTGGTTCCCATAGGCTGGGGTGTGGGGGCAAGGGGAGACAATTTTTTAAAAGTACAATGGTGGTTGCCAGGGACTGGAGAAAGGGGGTCATGGAGAGTTACTGTTTGATGGGGACAGAGTTTCAGTTTTGCAAGACGAAAGAGTTCTGGAGATGGATGGTGCTGACGTTGCACAACAATATGAATGTATTTAATGCCACTGAACTCTGCACACAAAAATGGCTAAGACAGTAAATTTACCAAAATAAAAAAATTGGAAAAAACCCCACAAACACTGATGATAGAGGCCTACCAAGATGCATTCCTGTAGCTCCAAAAAGTGGACTGGAAAATTCTTCTTTGACTGACAAACCGTGACTTTTGCAATATCCCTGTAGTACTGTTCTGACCTCTTTTGACCCAGGAGGCTCAGCAGTGGAAAAGGACACTTCCGCCTTGGGGAATTCACCTCCACTCTAAGCAACCCAAAGAGATTGACAGCGGCTCTGTGCCATCAAGACATCAACTGGCAAAAGCATCCCTGAATTATCAAGATAATTGGAGGCTTTGAGGTTAGGGTCATTAAGTTCTTATTTGAAATATAAATAGCAAAATATAATGAGTTTCTACTAAATGAGGAAAACACAGTCTTTTATGAGTATCTGAGCACCTCAAAAAAAATGTCTAGAGAACTTACTAACCTGCCAATGCTATTTCAAAAAGAATAAACAAACAGGAGGAAATGACCATGTGTCCTGGGGGTCATCAGCACCAGGCCAGGGTATATAAAGGGCCCAGAGCAGGAGGAAGACATTCACACCTGAGAACACAACTCCTCTCACCAGCCCAACCCAGCCCAGACCCAGACACCACCATGACAGGCTCCTGCTGTGGCTCCACCTTCTCCTCCCTGAGCCTTGGGAGAGGCTGCTGCCAGCCCTGCTTCCGCCGCGACCCCTGCTGCTGCCGCCCTGTGTCCTGCCAGACCACCGTGCGCCGCCCCGTGACCTGCGTGCCCCGCTACACGCGCTCCATCTGTGAGCCCTGCCGCCGCCCCATCTGCTGTGACCCCTGCTCCCTGCAGGAGGGCTGCTGCCGCCCCATCAGCTGTTGCCCGACGTCCTGCACGGCCGTGGTCTGCCGGCCCTGCTGCTGGGCCTCCACCTGCTGCCAGCCCATCTCTGTGCAGTCCCCCTGCTGCCGGCCCCGCTTCTGCCAGCCGGCCCCCTGCCGCACTGTCTGCAGGACCTCCCACTGCTGAGCAGGGCATCATCACTAAGGGTCCCCCAGTACATGGCCGGGTCCATTCTGATGTCACTCAGCACTTCTTGGCAGAATGACATGCATTTTCTTGAAAAGCCCATTCCTCACCTCTTCAAACAGCTCAAGTAGGCACTGAAAACATCTTTTCAGACTAACTACTAATGAAGAGTACCCGTCCTCTCAAGACCCCTGTGTAACTCTTATATCATGTTGTCTGTTTCCTAATAAACTTAGTACTCCCAGCATAAAAATCATGGTCTTTGTGATATTCCTTTTGGTAGCTTCTGTGACTCTGTTTTCTCCAGAGATATTCAAAGCAAGATACAGAATAATCCTCTTAAATTGTTCTCTGAAATAACCTAAGTCTGGGTGGTTTCCTTATTATTCTTCTAAATGGCATTTATAGGGCACAGTAGCTGAGTGAGGAAGATGGGCATGGCTATATCTTCATTGTGTATACAGAGTCACTTGTGCCCACAATCCAGACACACGGCAAACACCTGAGAAACGTCCTTCAGCAATGACCAGTTAGGAGGCTGCATCTGGGCGGACACATATTCCCAGTTGGAGGGTTTGTTCACTGAATTGACACCTGTTCACACATCACAGAAAGCCCAGATGTTAGAGGTGGAAGGAACCTTGGGTAACGTCTGACCATCCACCTGTTTTTGAAGTTGAAGAGCAATGAGTAATGGAAGATTAAATAAGTTACTCACTAATAGAATTATAATGGAATTATAAACACTGATGCTCAGGAAGGACCCAGGAGAATGCAAACCTCCTGACACGGAGCCTTTAGGTCAAAGACTCTCTCCTAGTGTGGGAGGAAACACATTTCTCTGCCCGGAGTGACTGTGTTCTTTTGGCTTTTGTGCCCAAGTCTAACTGCTGCTTCGGATAATGCTCGCCCTTCTACGCATTATAGATCCGATCGTTATTTAGAACGTTATTCACAATGTCGACACACGTGGACATCAGATCCACACTGACTCTTGAGGGCTGCTTATCTTTACGCTCAGGAATTGAGAACAGATGGCTCGCTCCAGCAAAGTAATCAATCACTGTCAATCTACACATGATTATTGAACTTCTGCGAGGAATAAGGCATTTAGTTGACCACCCTGAGGGAATATAAAGGAATAAGAGAGGCGTTCTGCTTCAAAGATGTTATAATTTACTTAGGGAGATGAGGCATAAATAAGAGAAAAGTCAAATAGTATATAATTTAAGTAATATAATTGTAGAAGAAATGCCAAAAATAGTTGAAGATTGTAAACCTATTAGGAAACATCATGCAATTGTTCTGTCATATATTTAAGTAAAAAATAAGTAAGCTATAAAATAAAATATTAAATTATTTTGTGAGGAAAAATGTGTTTTGTGTGTCTATCTATGTTTACGCCTAAAAAAATATCTAGAACATTATGCAATAAAATCTAACTGGGGATAATATTCATTTTATTCTTTATATTTTTCTTAATTACATAATTTCTTAAGTGAATGTATATTTTATTTTTAATGAAATGTGCTGTCTAAAATCTACATCTATTTTGGGAAAAATATTTAAACCTTTCTCATGATTATGCACTGCTCTTAAAAACCTGCCCATGAAAGTCTAAATGGATTTAAAGCAGATAAAGTAGACAGCAGCTGTCTGTACTCCTAAAGAAGTCCTTTATTATATATAGAAGAGTGCACCATTATATTAAACTTAGTGGACTTCTCTGATATCTTTAAAATGTGATCAAATTATTAAACATTGAATTCATATCTTAACATTTTAGGATCATCTCAATTGCATAAAATTAGGTGAAAATTAAGAACTTTAAAAAATTGCTAGCTATTTCAGATTATATGTACAATTGTTTTCTCCATTTTTATAGGGAATTGAGAATACAAGACAATATTTTTCACATTAAAATTTGTTCATAATGTTATTGTTCAACAGTAGCGTTAAATAAAGCCCTAGCATTTGTTATGCAAAATATGTTGCCCATCACCAGTAGGAGTCTGTCTAAATCAGCTTCAAAACTTTTTTAAGGGATGTTTTTCTTAGACTTCACTCTGTGTCGCATGGGCTGTGGGTTCGCAGCAGGGTTTGTGTCACTATCCACAATTGTGACCCATCTTTTTGTTGGTTCTACAACAATAGCCTGACTCCCCTCTACAGAGACTGGTGATCCAAAAGAAGGGGCTCTGTATCTTCCTTCCGGGTATTTTTATTTTATTTCATGCTGTTAATGAGACTCCCCACTGAATAATCTTTTTTAATATGTGGTGACTGAGGAGAGGACTTGTTAACTGCCATCTGAAATATGTTCATCTTGGTTCCAAATTCAAAATTGAGAGTTTATAAGGCACCAGCATAACATGACCTTTTAAAATACGTTTATTCACTTAACAGATGCAAAACACTTACTGAGTGCCGGGCGCCATTTAGCGCTTGACAAACATTAGCTCATCTAATTTTCATAACAACCTAGCTATGTACCATTACTACATCCCACGGCTCAGAGACACACAGCCAGTAAGTGGTAAAATTTCCAATGAGTGTTTCAGGATAAGTGGCATCAGAAAATAGTGTATGACTTGCCGCCAGTGTCAAATCACAGAGCTCTGTGCCATGTATTACTGAAGCATGAGCCATATTTTCTCTGCCTGGAAACGAAGTTTGCCTGTGGGGTGAGGATGAGTGTTTTAGACTGAATAAACACTAGAAGAGCTTACTGAGGGACTTGTGGACACTCTGTCTTCGTGAATCTTTATAAAGGAGACAGAAAAATCTCTTTGGAGTGACTTTGGATCAGAAGTGTTTGGAGCGGAGAAATGAGACTAGTTAACTTGAGTTTTATGTATCTTCCAAAGAGGCTTCCCTTGCACAAATGTGCTCATCATGAAGACCTCCAAGCAACGTGAAAAACTGACTGTGAGACAATGTGCCTTGAAAAGAGCAAAACACAAGCAACGAAAGCAAAAATCAACAAGTGGGATGACACCAAAGTAGATGGCTCCTGCACAGCAAAGGAAACAATCAACAAAATGAAAAGGCAACCTACAGAACCAGAGGAAATATTTGCAAACTATATATCTGATAAAGGGTTAATATCCAAAATATATAAAGAACTCATACAACTCAACAGCAAAACAAACAAACAACCCAATTTAAAAATGGGCAGAGGACTTGAAAAGACATTTTTCCAAAGAAGACATACAGATGGCCAATAAGTACATGAAAAGGTGCTCAACATCACTGATAAGAAGGGAAATGTAAATCAAAACCACAATGAGATATCACCTCACATCTGTTAGAATGGCTGTTATCAAAAAGACAAGAGATAATAAACACTGACAAGGGTGTAGAGAAAAGTGATCCCAGGTGGACTGTTGGTGGGAATTTAAATTGGTACAACTACTATGGAAAATGGCTCAGAGATCCCTCCAAAAGATTAAAAATAGAACTACCATATGATCCAGTCATGTCACTTCCGGGTATATATCCTAAGGAGATGAAATCACTGTCTCGAAGAGCTATCTGCACTCTCAGGTTCAGAAGAGCATTATTCTTAATAACCAAGACATAGAAACAACTTAAATGTCTAACAACAGATGAATGGATATATATATATACACACACACACACACACACACACACACACACACATACGGAGGGATCTTAAGGGCATTATACTAAGTGAAATATCAGACAGGGGAAGACATATATTGTATGATCTCACTTACGTGTGGAATCAAAAACATCAAACTCATAGAAACAGATAGTTGAATGGTGGTTGCCAGGGGCTGAGGGGTGGGGGAAATGAGGGGATGCTGGTCAAAGAATACAAACTTTCAGTTATCAGATGAATAAATTCTGGAGATCCAATGCACAGCATGGTGACTATAGTTAACAATGCTGTACTGCATATGTGGAAGTGGCTGTGAGAGTAGAGCATTAATGTTCTCACCACCACCACAACAACAAAATGACAATTAAGTAAGGTGAAGGATCTCTTCACTAACCTTATTGTGGTGAATATTTTGCAATATATACTGTATCAAATCATCACAATGTACACCTTAAACTTACACAATGTTATATGTCAATTATATCTCAATAAAGCCGGGAGAAAAAAGGAGCAGAATATACAACTTTTTATCTGGGCTCTTGTTACTGCTTTGAAATGATCACATGTGTCCATGGACAAGAGAAAGAATGTGACGTGTAAGACAGTGAAAGATCTTCAGTGCTGAGACTCTGCTTGACTTCTCCCTCCTCTGTTTCCCCAGTTGTGACTAGACATGCAGTCAATTTACGTTCGTTTTAAAGTTTTGAAATTACATTTGAAATTCCATTTGGGGAGCTTCAGCTCCTGGGGCCCGAGGCACACTCTTTTGAATAATGGGAATGATCCTAAAGTGATCCAAAACTCCATCCGGTGAATAATAGGAAGGGTAAAGCTGAAAAGTAATGAGACTGTTTTCCCCATGCAATTCCTCACCTGCCTCTGGCGATACTTCCTGAAGATTCAGGCCCATCACACTCTGGCAGCGCCATCGCAGAACAGCTGTGTGGCCTCTTACAGCACCTCCCCTGAATGGTGTATTGTATATGTTTGCCATGTTGGTTGGAAAAACTTCCATCTTGTCACTTCAAAGTCATAGCACTCATGTCAAGGTACATTAAGAAAAAGCGTTTCATTACATGATTCTTCACCACATGCATAAGAAAGGCAAGTCTAAAAATGCCACGTCTCAGAGATAAAATCAGCATTCTGTAACCAGAAGGACCCGAGTTGCGCACAACCTGAACTGGAAAAAAGGAAAAAATGCATGGCGGTCTTGTATGTTTTATTCCAATACTCACCTGGTTTACAGAAATAGGCTTTTCCTTTCCTATTCAAGTACATGAGCTGTGATCCTATTCAAGGCATATACACTCCATTACATCAAGAGATATGTACAAGCATTCACATGGAATCTACATGGAAGGACATGTTAACACCTGTCTGATTCATGTGTAGGCTTTTCATGGGATCTCTTGGGAGTCAAGGATAGGACCTAGTCAATGTTCTAGAAAACCCTGTATGTTTAATTTCTTTTAAATGTTCCAGTTCCTTTAGGACCATCTTGTCCGGGATTACCCAGGTGCTATCTACTCAAAAGAAGCATCAAGAGCTGCCATCACCTCAAATGGCTGTGGGTGCTTAGACACTGATGAGGAACAGCATGAGCACATCCATACTTAGAGACGCAACAAGAGTCCTTCAATGAAGTCATGACTATGGTATGAGCAATACAACCATCAATCATAACAAAATTCTACTTAATTGGCCTAAAGATAAACAAGAGGGATCATCATCACCCTGCCAGGGTATATAAAGGGCCCAGAGCAGGAGGAAGACATTCACACCT
>NW_025802772.1:0-1504 GCF_021613505.1 Equus quagga | reverse complement strand
AGCAGAGGTTTGGGTAGGAACAGGACTGTGTGGTAACAAGAGGGTGAGGTGAGCCCTGGTTCCCACAGGAGGGTGTGGTGGGCTTGTTGGAATGATTCTGTGATAGGGAACTGAAGCCTGAGGTCAGGAACAAGCAGGCACTGTGTCTGCTCCCTGTGATGAGAAGGGGTGTTTGGCCAGGGGACCTTATCTGTGGGAGAATAGGGGGAAGAGGAGTCGGGAATTGCAGTTAGGCCATTTGCAGTCCCCTTGATTTGTCAGATGTCAAGACAGGTCATAATATTGAATCTTAATTTCATGCTTTATGTCACAAGAAGTTATTAAAAATAATTCTTGGCTCTGGCCCAGTGGTATAGAGGTTAAGTTGGTGCACTCCACTTCGGTGGCTCAGAATTCACCAGTTCGGATCCCAGACACAGACCTATGCATTTCTTATCAAGCCATACTGTGGCAGGTGCGCCACATATCAAGTAGAAGAAGATGGTCACAGATGTTAGCTCAGGTCCAATCTTCCTCAAAAAAGAAAATTCAATTAATAAGTAATTCTTCCTAGAAGTGATAATATAGTTCAGCAATATGCTAGGATAGAAAATAAACATGTAAAAGTCAGTTGTATTTCTACGTACTAGCAATGAACATGTGCACAGGATAGCAAAATTAACAGTACACTTGGGATCACTAATAAAAATAAAAGACTTAGGTGTAAATCCAACAAAACTTGCCCAGGACTTGTATGGCAAAGTCTACACAACACTGAGAATAGCAATGAAACAGCTAAATAAGTGGAGAAAGATACCATGTTCCTGAATTGGGAGACAAAATATAGTAAAGATGTCAATTCTCCGTAACTGTTATACAGATTTAATGCAATCAAAATGCAGTAAATTGGTTTTGTAGCTAGAGACAAAGTAATTCCAAAATCTATACGGAAAGAGAAAGGAATTAAAATAGCTTAAACAACTCTGACAAGGAGGAAGTGGGAGTAATTGAGCTACTCAGTTTCATAACTTATTATACAGGTACCGTAAGCAAGACTGTGTAATATTTGCAGAGGGATTGACACATAGATCAATGGAACTGAACAAAGAACCCAGATATAGCCCCAACAAATATGCCCCACTGATTTTTGACAAAGGAGCAACAGCAGTTCAATGGAAGAAAGTTGGTCTTCCAAGAGACTAGAGCTACTCTAAGGCTTGGGAGCAAATCACAGGTCAAAACGTAGGCAAACGGAAACACAGGGAAGGAAGAAAATGGTTGACTGAGGTACTACCAGGTGGTGATGGAAAGGGAGGGATAGTTGGTGCCTAGCTCAGGAGTAAAGTTGCAACTACCCAATGACAGCTTATTTCATCTTTCTGAATTTAGCTGCTTCTAATTGACTATTTCCACAGGCGCTGGTGATTTTCCCGTCAGCTACCACACTCCAAACTGAGGTTACCACTAATTGTGTATACGGTGCCCCAGACTCCGTTAGCCTTCCCATTAGCATCATTCTCAGGCT
>NW_025802771.1:0-2860 GCF_021613505.1 Equus quagga | reverse complement strand
CTTGGGCCAAAGGCAGCCTGCCTGACCCTGAAGTTAAAAAAAAAAAAGAAACAGAGAGCAAAAGTCCTTTTTAACACAGAATTATTAGTTTTATTTTCTTGTCTATAGAAACATAGTTTTTCTTCATGACATTCAATTCTTAATTTAAACACATGTTGTAAGAATATTGTCTTATACTTGATGAGATTATATTTTAAATACTAAATTTGAAAGCTTTAGATATTTTCATTTGTTACAATGTCATATAATTGTTATATGTATGCACATTTAAAATATCTACATATTGAAATATTTAAAATTAATTTTTTAAAGTGTATGTATAGTAGAGAGGAAGAACTGACAGCTTAGAAGAGAAATGATCTTTGAATCACAGTCTGTTTTCAACCTGGTGCACTAAAAAGTTATTACGTGCCCTTTGTCTATTCTACCCGATGGTAGAGAGTTATTATCTCACTTAACGTACATGAGTAATTTCAATTATAAGCAAATTAATAGAATGACAAAACAGAATTAATAGAATGATAGGAGATTCCTCACTTCAAGAAAAAGCTGAAAATGCTGAGTGGTTATGTTACCTTCTGCTATGCTGTCTACAGGACTGTTAGTCTGATTAATAACATGGCCAACACTCTGACCCTTTCTTATCCTCAGACACCTGTACTCACATAGAGCAACAGCTCTTTGATGTTGCTGTTTTCTGATACTGGGCCCCAAATTCAGAAGAATAAAATTGGCCTTGTGTCTTTTTCTAAGCTAGGTAACACAAAAGGTTTACCACCCATCCCCACCCCCAAAACCCTTGACATAGCACTCTCAAGCATCAAAGGATGTTAAAAACATAGAGATAGGGGCCAGCCCAGTGGCATAACACTTAAATGTGTGCACTCTGTTTCAGCCTCCTGGGGTTCACAGGTTTGGATCCCAGATGCGGACCTACAGACTGCTGGTCGTGCCACACTGTGGCAGCATCCCACACACAAAATAGAGGAAGATTGGCACAGATGTTAGCTCAGGGACAATCTTCCTCAAGCAAGAAGAGGAAGATTGGCAACAGATGTTACCTAAGATACAATTTCCTCAGCAAAAAAAGAAAAAAGAGAATGAACATGCTTCATATTTTCTACATGTGCTCAATGATATTGTAAGAACTGCCCTATGTATCGGGCCCATGTTGTAGGGTAAACTGATAAATAAGATTTAATCTCATTTTTGCATGGGTAACAGTTATCAATATGCAACCAAGCATGAAGAAGTTAAAATATCTTTCCTAGAGCAAAAAACTTTGAGAGAAGCTTTGCTAACTGCAGGTGTGCACATTCAGCATAATCAATTGCTGCTTCAAACCAACCAGGTCTTTGTATCCCTCCTTAGTATAGGAGTGAGCTGTCTTTCCCAGAAAGTCAAGGTCCAGACATCAAGACTCAGCCTCACAAGGCCAAATGCAGTCTGAAGATGAAAACTAACCAGAAAAGTTCAAACAGTCAAGGAAAAATAAATTCAGTCTTCAAGACCAAACACAGGCTAGTGGAAAGGTGCCACCCAGCACGGTCACATGCTACCCCTCCCCTCTTCAAACCCCAGCACACGCTCTCCCTCCCCTTTCTAAAACCGCCAGCTTTTTCCCCTCGAGGAGGTGGATCTGAGTTCTAACTCCCATCTCCTCCTCTGTCTGCCTTTCAATAGTAAACCTCTTTCCTTACCGCAAGCCTGGTGTTTCAGTTTTTTTTCTTTATTGGCCCTACTGAATGGCAGCTAAACAAACCTGTGTTTGGGTTTGGTAACAAATATGAATAAGTTTTCAGTAATTTGGATTCTCTAGCAGAGTGGGGAAAATCATACTCGAATTCAAGTGAACTGCCAACACAAAGGCTGTCCATGAATGGCTTCTAAGAATATTTTATTCCTTGGTTTAAAACACATGCCAATTGGAAGCAATTGTGGCACACAGTTTACATACAGATTAGTCTATGTTTTCACTGTTCATTAATCCATTTTCCCCTCAGGTTAATTATCAGTGAAGTCTTCCTGGAATAATTATGTGGCCCCATGCACTTATGTACCTCACCCCAATAGAGATTCCACTCTCCTCCATTCTGACAATGTTAGCTACTCTAATAAGTTGACCTGCCTGGCCTCAACACA
Source organism: Equus quagga (assembly GCF_021613505.1). NCBI lineage: Eukaryota > Metazoa > Chordata > Mammalia > Perissodactyla > Equidae > Equus > Equus quagga. Next base: position 718 of record NW_025802771.1, on the reverse strand, counting down.
TGGTTTCTCCGCTCCCTTCATTTTTGACTGAAGGTCACCACTAGAAGCTACAGACCAGAGATTGGGTCTTCCAGAAGAAACATCAGACACGGAAAGCCTGAGAAAAGGATATAGGGTACAGACCCATGTTTACAACCTTCCTCGAAGAAGCGGAGGTGACCTCCAGAGCAGACAGGGGGACCTGGAACTCGAGACTCCAGGACTACAGGGTCTGGAAACAGATGACTTTAGGAGCATAGACTGTTGAGCCCGGGTTGACAGAATGAGAATTCACGACAGGTGACTGATTAACAGCGATGAGAGAAATCTCATGATGGCTATTTGTTTCAGAATTTGTGGCTATTTGTTTCAGAATAGTGTCGATCAATTTTAATGGTTTTTTTTTCTGTTGAGCATACAGCAGGGTCCCTTTTTATGCTTTCTGTTCCATCTCCAAAGTCTGACTTATGCAGGCTACAACCATGACTATGACAAAGGTCAAAATTATCTGATTATTGGTTTTTCATTTAAATCTTTCCTTGTTTGATATATTGATCCAAAATATATGGAAAGAGCAATCCAGTTTTAAAGAGCAAAACTACTTCTTCACCTGGGCTCACCCTATCAGAATCCAGGCATATATAAGAGGTCTTACATACTAGCACTCTGAGTGTTGAATTTGGAAAACTGTGAATATATTTTACAAGCTAATTAATTCTCAGGAAAGCTTTAAAATGAT
>NW_025802770.1:0-3944 GCF_021613505.1 Equus quagga | reverse complement strand
CCTCCTGCACTGCTGGGGGGAGTGTAATCAGGTGCAGCCACTACCCAAAGTGCTGTGGAATTGCCTTAGAATTTTCAGAATCCATCTGCCATATGATCCAGCTATTCCTCTGTGGCATATATATCCAAAGAACTTGGAAACACTAATGCTCAGAGATCCATGCACCACTGTGTTCACCACAGCCTTATTCCCAATATCCAAGACTTGGAAGCCTATGTGGTGCCCATCAAGTGACGAATGGAGAAGGAAGATGATCTATAGCCACACAATGGCCAATCTTCGGACTGTATAGATGTGGCCATCTTGGGTGACATGTTCATAAACACCCTCAGAATTCTAAGTTGTCCTGACAACCTCCATGCACACAGTGTTTCAGAGCCATCGCATACCAGTCTGACCACTCCCCATTTCCAGGTAGGATAGTTTTCCTTTCTCTGGATTTCTTGTCGGTTTCTAACTTTCTCCTCGAACTTTGAAAGGTCTACTACATTCCCTTTACACACCAGTCTTTTTCCGTTAAGATTATCAAAGATTTTATCTCTTATCTTTTGTGGATATGGTGAAATGGGTGGACTTTCCCCAGAGAAAGTCATGGACTCCCTCCCAAGTTGAAGTTGCCCAGGCAATCCCCTGATGCACAATATCGTGTCATCTCCTAGCAGTCTGACAATTCCACCAGGCAAGTCACATGTTTCCTTCCTTCATCATTTGGGGAAGTGTAGCTGATGCGTTCATAGATTGTAACATTCACATGGTTTTTTTCTGGTGCGTATTGCTCAGTTTCCCTCACCATTTCTACTTCTTTATGATCTCTGTGCCCACCAGACCGTGAAATCTGGATTTCCTAATGCTAGTAATCTGATCCACAACCGTGGTGCTATCCTGTGAAGCTCAGGCCACCCAAGCGGAACTTGGGCAATTACCTGCTACATCACATGTCTGCCAATAAATTGGACTTCTGGACCAACCTTTGGCCTGAACTTGGGAGGATATTGGCCTGCTTCGATCATTCATGTAGGGAATCAGTAGGAACATGAATGACCATAACATTTACCTTTGGTTGATGAGTTTAGCACCGAGCATATTCTCTTGCTAGTATTCCGCTTCGTCACTTTGCTAAGGTCTACATTTCTGTAGCATCATTAAGCATTTGGAGGTGCTTACCAATCCTTGGAAGTTCATCTTCTCTAATCTCTTTCAGCCTCCAAAGCTTAGGCCGTAAATCTGCACCCCTCTTTGGAGTTTTGATTTTATGTGAATTGATTGCTGTAACCCAGCATTATAACATCCTATAGCTTTTCACATCTACATTCTCATAGATTTAGACTTCTGTGTAGGTTACATCATCTTCACCACTGTAAGCCTAATTACAGGCCCTCACCACACACTTGTGCCTAATCAACTCTTTCTCCCTCAGACTCCCGTATCCATTTCCCTTTGGGAACTACCAATCCCATGTCACGTCCTACCTTTTTGTTGCTCCGTTTTTCCTCTTCTCCTGGTACGTCAGATCCTGTGGTATTCAACCTTATCCCTGGGGCTTACTTCAGTTCCCCTAAGACCCTCAGGAGCCATTCTGGTGGTCACAAACGGCTGGACTGCATCCATTCCTACAGCTGAGAGCTATACCATCGTGTGGCTATAGCCGATCTTCCTTCTCCATTCATCTCTTGATGGTCACCACGGAGGCTTCCAAGTCTTGGATATCGGGAGTAAGGCTGTGGTGAACACAGCAGTGCATCGATCTCTGTGCATTAGTGTTTCCATGATGTTTGGATATATACGCCACAGAGGAATAGACGGATCATATGGTAGGTGGATTCAGAAATTTCTGAGGCAATTCCACACCACTTTGCATAGTGGCTGCACCAGTTCACATTCCTACCAGCAGTGCAGTAGGCTTCCTTTCTCTCCACCTCCTCTCTGAAACTTATTGTTTCCCGTCTTCATCCTTATAGCCATTCTGACCACTGTGTGTTGCTATCTCATTGCCGTTCGGATTTGCATTGACCAGAGACTTAATGATGATGAACATGTTTTCATACAGCCTGTTGGCTATCTTCCTGTCTTCCTGGGAGAAATGTCTGTTTCCATCTTTTGCCCAGGTTCTATTGGGCTCGTTGTTTTTATTCCTGTGAACACGTATGAGTTCATTGGATCCTTTGGCTACTCACCCTTTCTCTGATGTGTGGTTTTCAAACAGCCTGTCGCAGTTGTTGTGCTGTGTTTGCATTGAGTCAGTGGAGTCGTTGGCTGGGCAGAAGCTTCTGCATTGGATGGAGTCCCGCTTGTTTTTTGTTTCCTTTGTTGCCTTTGCCCACTGACACATGATTCTTCCAAATAGGCAGCCAAGACAGATGGCAAAGAGCAAGCTGCCTGGGTTGTCTCCTAGAAGTTGCACCGTTTCAAGTATTCCATTCAAGTCTTTAATCCATTTCGAGTTCGTGTGTATGTCTGGTGTAACATCATGGTGTACTCTCATTGTGTTACCTGTTGGTGTGCAGTCTTCTCAGCACCGTTTCTTGTGGAGACTCTCCTTTCTCCACTTTCTCCTCTAGGCTCACTGTTCAAAAATGCACTGTCAGTAGATGTGTGAGTTGACCTGCAGGCTCTCGTTCTGCTGCATGAGTCTGTGTGCCTATTTTGGGGGCCAGGCTGTGCTGTTTCCGTACCTAGGGCTTCGTCCTATATGTCGAAAGTGTGATACTTGCTGCTTTGTTCGTTTTCCTGAGGATTCCTCTGGCTATTCCGGGTCCTTTGTTGCTGGATAGAAACTTTAGGATTCTGTCTTGTATTTCTGTGGGAATGATTGTTGCAACTTTGACTGGGACTGCCTGCAATCCAGACACTGCTTTATGCAGTATGGACGTTTGAAGTGTGTTCGTTCTTCCATTGGAAGAGCACGGAATAGCCTTCCGTTTCCTTGTGTCTTCTGTAATATCTTCGCCCAAACCTTTGCAAGTTTTCTTTTTCCATATCTTTCTGCTGTTTGGCCACGTTTATTCCTAGATATCTTTTTCTTCCTACTGGCATGCTTTCTTTTTTGAGGTTCAGTTTTTCTATTCTTTGCAACTTTCAATTGGTTTTGTTTTGACAGAAGTTTATGGCTGTGCTCACATCTGCTGGCCATGCTGCTGCATTTCCTGAGGAAGAACGGCAATGCCTATCGTTGCTTCCGATCTCCCTCTACAATACCTCAGATGCCTTCCCCAGAATGGCTGGACGAGCGGTGAGGTGGCTCACCCCCAGGATTCCACATCGCCTACCCTGGGCTGCTGAACCAGAATGTGCGGACTTCACCACGGCCCCACTGGCTGGCCCTTTTCATGTTCCATTGGCAACCTGCAGTTGAGTGGATTGTGACTTGAATATGCTACTTGAGCCCAACTCTGGCCCTGTGTAGATGAGGCCAGCTTGCTTTTCTGGCCCACTGTGATGTTGGGTGATTTGTCAGAATCGTGTCTCTGCTGTCCGGTCTAGCTTCGTGGACACAGGGTTTCAGAGCCCGCGGGGAGCAGTCTCATAACTCACCCTTCTCATTTAGGCCACGTTTGACCTTTGCTGCTGTTTTTGGCGTTGTGACTTTCTCTGACTTTCAAATGTTCAAACAGAGTGTGTCTAATGACTGACGTCTTTCACTGTGGATTAGTCAGCTTTGATTTCTGTTGGCCTCCATATTCCGGGATACTTTTTTCTTTTCTATAGTCTAATTGTTATGGTCTTGCTGAGATATCTCCATTCGATTTGCTTATCAGTGCGTTCTCCTTCTTTCCAAGTTAGGAGTTTTGTATGTCTTTAATTACCATAGGTTCTGTAGCCCGAGGTGTGATTGTTGGGTGTTGTCTTGGAATTTCCATCGGTCACCTGTAGGAATCTTTGCTATCCCGGCCCAGGTGACACTTAGCCCTGAGAACACATGGTCGTCTTGGTAGGTTTGAGATTCT
>NW_025802769.1:0-2772 GCF_021613505.1 Equus quagga | reverse complement strand
AACCATATCAACATCTATGTATTTCAGATCATTCATCTATAAAAAAGTTGACCGAGCAGTTCCTAAGTGCTAGGCACTGTGCCGGGTGCTAGAGATACAATGATAAATGAGTACCATTCCTGATCAACATTTCAAAGTTTACTTCAGGAAAGAGATGGTTAAAATGATCATGCATTCAGTAACTATTTACTAAGCCCCACATGTGATGGGAATATAACAGTGAGCTAAACAAAATCCCAGCCTTCATGGAACCAATATTCCAGTAAGGGAAAAAAGATGATAAGCAAGTAAACCACCAGATGGTTTTCTCACTCATATCTGGAAAATGCTGCCAGCACTATCTTCAAAATATTTCCAGAACGTCACCATTTTCACTACATCTGCTGTTAACTCCTTGGTCCAAGCCACCATTATCCCATGTAAATTACCACACCTGCTTAACTGGTCTGTCTGCTTCCACCCTTCTCCCTCTATAGTCTGTTCTCAGCACAGCAACCGAAGTGCTCCTTGTCAAATATGAAGCCAGATCATGTGCCTTCTCTGCTCAAAACTCTGCACTGGTCCCTCATTTTGCTTAGAGTAAAGCCAGTGCCTTTACAATGCCTACATGGCCCTCCACCATCTGCTTCCCTCCTCCCACCCCATCCCTCCGGCCTCCTCTTTTGACACTGTCTCCCTTACTCACTCTGCTCTGGCCTCATTATTGTTCCTCAAACAAGCCAGGCAATCCAGACAGACTCCTCCTGAGGGGCCTTTGTACCTGCTATTTTCTCTTCCCCAGACTCTCCTTCTCTGGATATCTGCATCTTCAACTTCTTTAAATATTTATTCTGTGCGGACCTCTCCCCAACTACTCTATATGCCATTGCAGACACTTTTCCTCCATCCACCTTCTCATGGTTTTTTCATAGCACTTGTACATTCTAACACACTATATCTTTTAATTTAAAAAAATGACTATTTTTTTATTGTCTGTCTTCCCCTACAAAGAATTCATGCCTATTTTTTTCAATGATATAGTCTAACTGCCTTGAAAATCATCTAGCCCATAGGAAGGGCTCAAAGCATATTTGTTCAATGCATGAATGAAATGCTAAAAATAATAAACCAGAGTGACGGGCTCAGAAATCCTTGAATTGGAGAAGGATGCCTGTTTTACAAATTCAGGAATGTTCTTCTGATGAGGTAATATGTGCAAGAGACCTGAAGAAACTGAAGGGTTGTCAAGTCAATATCTTGAGGGAAAATTCCAGGGAAAAACTCCAGCAAGTATAAAATCTTCAAAGCAGAATAATTGTGTGTGCAAGTAACTGAGCAGAGTGAGTGAAGTGGATAGTTGTAGGAAATGAGTTTGGAGAGGTGGCCTCAAGGCAGATCATGTAGACTCTTTATTAGGTATGAACCATCTGGAATTGACAATTTTGTAGGTCCAAATACTGGCAATTTTGAATAGTGGCAGTTTCATATGATTTAACTTACTAAGTCATGACAATGATAAGTTTGATTATATTTATGGTTAAAATTTACATGTTGCTTTGTCATGTGCCAGGCATATTCTGAACATGTGACATATATTCATTCTTTCATCTTCACAACAACCCTATGGAGTCAACACTGTTAACTCCCATTTTACTGATGAGGAAACTCAGGGGTTTCATAATTGTCCAAGGTCACACAGCTGGCCCCTGGCAGTCTCCCTCCAGGATCTGTGTTTTAGGATTCCACTGGAAAGTGTGGATCTGTCTTACATTGCATTCTGGGTGATGAGTGGTGAACGAGCCTGAAGGAACTAAAAGAGGAAGCACAAGGCTAATGACATGATCCAGGAGAACAATTCTAATGGATTGGGTGTGAAGCAAATGAGAATGAAAGAAGCCAAAGATGACTCGTAATATTTTTGACTGAGGAATTGGGTGAATAAAAACATTTAGTGTAATTGCTATGCAAATATTTGATAGAGGAATTTTGTGTGTGAGATTACAAAGAGAGGGTACATGGTTTCAATATATCTTTATACATAAATGTCTACATAGCAACTCAACATGTCTGCCCTGAGGAAGAAGCCAGCAACATACCATATAGAACTTATACACGTAAAGGAAAGAAATACTCACTACCTATTCAATCAGGACACTCAGAACTAGGAAAGACTAGTTCAAAGACATTCAAATTCAGATAGGCTCCCTGAGACCAAATTCTCACCTCTCCCCACCTCCCAAACGGTTACAGCTTTGGACTCTCTGAAGGAGCACTGCAAAGTCCCCTGACTTAACATTCAGAGTCTGGGGTAATGGAGGGGGAGGAGGGCACTAGAGCTCAGAGGAATGTGCTGAGGGAACAGGATGATGGAGCTCAGAGTGTCATCTCAGGCAGAGGCTGCCCCAGAACCTTTAAGATGGATAAGATGCTCACGGTCCTGAAGGTTCAAAGTCAGCAATGGTGCACATGGGGCCACACCAGAAGCGAACAAGGTGTGCAACAGAAGTGGACTGAGATGAGCATGAGACGTTGAACAAAGGAGTGGCTTCCGAAGTGGAACGTGGCTCCCAAGCAGAGAGAGTGGTGGGGTGAGCAGCATGGTGTGAATGGGAGAATGTGCTTGTACCGGTGGTTGGCAGGAAACTGGGGTGGCAGACTGGACATAAGGAGGGATTGGAGGGATCTTTGAGGCCTGGGGACCACCAAGCTCTAGTCTGAATGGATCTGACTGCACAGTCCTGCTATGGTAAGATGAGGAGTGACACCAGCCTTTGGAGATTTTTGTTTGGGGGG
>NW_025802768.1:0-1230 GCF_021613505.1 Equus quagga | reverse complement strand
TTTCACAGTAAGAATCTGGAATTTCTTTATATTTGGACAAGCCTAAGGACATTAAGGACCCTTTTAGCTTTGCATAAATCAACACTCTGGACGTGAACACTTTACTAAAGAAAGCACAACTCATTCACCTGCTGGTCATATCACTCCTGATGATTTCCCCATTATAAACATCCCAGCAGGATGCAGCCACCTATTTTGTGAGGGACTTCTCAGGGCTCCCATCATCCTGGTTGGACACAGAGTCCCTGGGGGCAGCTTCCAAGAGCAAAAGGAAGGGATGACTCAGAAGTTGTTAAAAGCCAACAATCTAGAAAGCACAGAGCACAAATGACATCTCACTTTCTAACAGACTAGTACCAACACCAATGCTTCGATACCACTGCTCCCAGGGCTGCCAACTTTCACGTATATGAACCATGTACTTACAGGAAAACAAACCAAAAATGAGATGGACCCTACACTTCCATATCTTGAAGCAGGATCTTGACAAGGCTTCCAGGAGCCAGTCTAACTCCCATGGCTCCTATTAAATAAGAGTTCCTTATGTTTCTGAAAACAACTTTATTGAGATATAATTCAGAAATCATACACTTCTCCCATTGATGACGTACATCTCAATGGCTTTCAGTATATTCACAAATTCTTCCTTCTTGAAGCTATAAAGTTACTATTTTCAGGTTTCCATCCTGTCAGCCTTGTTGTGTTTGGTCCAAGCAGTGCTGTCAGGACCCAGAACTTGATGTGGACAGCTGTGGCCAGAACCAGTTCAGGCTGGTCAAGAAACCTGCCCTGAGGTCCTCAGGCTTCAGGAATGTCTGAGTTCCGGGGCCGGCTCAGTGGCACGGCAGTTAAGTGTGCACATTCCACTTCAGCAGCCCGGGGTTTGCCAGTTTGGATCCCGATGCAGACATGGCATCACTTGGCACGCCACGCTGTCGTAGGTGTCCCACATATAAAGTAGAGGCATATGAGCATGAATGTGAGCTCAGGACCAGTCTTCCTCAGCAAAAAGAGGAGGATTTGCAGCAGATGTTAGCTCAGGGTTAATCTTCCTCAAAAATAAAAAAAGAAGAAAGAAAGAAAGAAGGAATGTCTGAGTTCCCGACAAGGATTACATGAAAAGCTGTTATTAACCACCATGGGAAAGAGCCCAATAAAAAGAAGATACCAGTGATGCCTGATATTTATTCACATTCATGGTTGGGTAACTGGGAGACCCGAGCAGGAGGA
>NW_025802767.1:0-2138 GCF_021613505.1 Equus quagga | reverse complement strand
ACATTCAAAACTCAACAAAAGCTAAATTGCACCAAACACCAGGGTGACGGAAAGATCTACACATCAGTACATGCAAAGAAAGTGAATTGGAGCACATAGAAAAGCCTAAATGAGGGAGCAGTGGAGGCAGCACCCAGGATCCTGTATCCCCAGCCATGACAGATGAGCCAGCCGCCCCTGATCCCAGAGGACACAGTGGTCTGCAGCAGAGGTGTACGTGTGACTGCAGCGAGGCAGGGGCAGTGAGACCTGTGGCTACAGGAAGCAGAGGAGCTACAAAGGTGGAGTCCCATGATCCCAAACCCCTGTCCTCAGATCAGAGCCTGGTGGCACCAGGTGTGCACAGCACTCCCACTTCCCAGCAGCAGTGTTTCCTGGGACCAAAGGGTAACAGGCAACAGCTGAGACAGTGCTGCTTGTACCAGTCTCCCTCACCACCTCCCCAACCCCAATCCCCACAGCTGTGCTGGAGCTTCCCACTCAGTAGATCTCAGATGTGGCTTTACATTGACCATTTCCGTGTCCTGAGAGCAAAGCCAGCAACCACAGAAATGCAAGCAATAAAAAGCCATCAGTGGGCCCCAGAAGGGCAGGCAGCAACAAAGAGAGTATCCATGTGACACAAAATAGAGGAGCTGGAGGATAGAACTTGCAGATCCACAAATATAGCCAGACACAGCTCAGGTAAGAGAAATCAAAAACAATTACTATAATGACACCTACTGAAAACAAAAAAAGGCTTCTAATCTCTAAGCAATTGAAAAGTTTGAATCAAAACAAAACTGTACCTAAATAAAAAACGTATTTGCTACAGAAAACAATCCTCCGAAAACCAAACATAAAGTCATGGGAGATTCTGATCTAATGGACAAAAAATTCAAAATAGCTATCATGAAGAAACTCAGTGAACTTCAAGAAAACTCAGAAAGATGGTTTCATGACCTCAGGTATGAAATCAATGAACAGAAGGAATACTTCAATCTCCAAAGAGATCGAAACTTTCAAGAAGAACTAAGCAAAAATTCTGGAGGTGAAGAACTCGATGAATGAGATGAAGAATGCATTGGAAAACATTGTAAAAAGAGCATGTCATGTGGAAGAGAGAATTAGGAGCTTGAAGATAGCTATAAATTGGGCAGGTAGAAGAGGAGAGACAGCTAACACTTTTTAAAATGTAGAAATTCTACAAGAACTATCTGACTCCTTTAGAAATGACAACATAAGGGTAATGGATATCACAGAAGGAGGAGAGAGAGAGAAGGGAGTAGAGAGCTTATTTAAAGAAATGGTAGCTGAGAACTTCCCAAACCTGGGGAAGGAACTGAATATACAAATCCATTGTGCAAGTAGAACACTCAATTATCTCAACACAAAAGGACCCTCTCCAACACACGTGATAACAAAACAGTCAAAAATCAATGACAAGAGGATTGCTGGGAAGGTGCTAACATAGGACTCTGAACTGACCTTCTCTGAGGGACACAACAAATTTACCCCTGTGGAATGATCACCTCTGAGTGACAACTGGGGACTGTATAAAACGAACCCTGACAACAAAGAACAACACTGACTGAGTTGTAAGAGGCAGAGATACCTTCCTGATGAGGAAAGAGTCACATTCTTGCCATGGTGCTTCAAGCCAGAGACATTTTAAGGTATGAAGCTTTTCCTGGAGGAGCAGGGGATCTGAGGGGGAGAGTGATGTCATAATAAGCAGCCTTCAAATTCAGCACAACCAAAGACAAGTACCTGGCTTTGCTGGTTATTAAACCCAAAGGAGAATACCCCCCAGAAAACCTACTGAAGAGAAGAGAAAGAAAAGCCTGCTTTCAAGGGGCCCATGCAGAAATTCACCCATTCTAAAAACCAAACAAAATCACCAGAAAGAAAGGTGCATAGTCCTTTGATTAAAAAAAAGACTCACTGGATAAGCTCTGAGCACATCTCAGAGAGGCAGAAGGTGATTGGGATCACCCCCCCAGGGAGTGAACACTGGTCGGAGCCATTATTGTGACATAATACAGGCCTCTGAGACAGACAGTGGCAGATGCAATTGTATTTCTTCCCATGGCCTGTTAGCTGAGGGGTTTAGCCTGCCCACTAGAGCAGTGATTTAATCCAGCTCATCCAGGGAAGGC
>NW_025802766.1:0-1192 GCF_021613505.1 Equus quagga | reverse complement strand
AGCTCTCACTTTTATATTCTTCACTTGTGAATATTTGATATAAACAAAAGTCAAAGTAAATTTTCTTCTGTACGCTTAATGCTAATGTCACCCTTTATATATATTACCAACTAGTTTTTACATTCTTTTCATTCCCTCTTGTTCCCTGCAGCCCATTTTGGTTAGATCTATTTCTAAGAGTCGCATTATCTTTGACCATCAACTGAAAGACATTCGTTTCTACACTTGATTAAAGGTTAACTTCAACTTCCATAATGATATTTTAATCCACATATCTTTATATAAGAAGAAATTATAACTTAGATACTGTTCTTCGCAAAGTTTAAAAGCCATTCTATTTTATTCTTTTACTTCCAAGTCTTTGGAAATTTAATCTGGAATTACTAACCCATGTTGATATTAGTAAATTATTATTATTTTATGTCTATATATGTTAGTTTTAGATTCTTATTCAATTTTGCCTCATACAGCTGTTTTTAAACCACTATACTTAACCTAATTTTATTCCTCTTGACAATATTTATTCCATAAGTTCTTAGTTTATTTTATAATTATCTTTCTATGCTATGCACACATACATATTCATACTCTTTTAACAAAATCATGAGTAGCATCTTGTGCCCATAATAAATCCTCTTTATGTCTTAGTGAGATCTTGTTTTCTGTGTCCACTCTTCCTTCTTACTCAGTAATAGCTCATAGGGCTATATCCACTAATTAGTGCAAAGCCAATTAATTATTTAAATGTCTGCTGCAAAATGTTATGGCTATGCTATTCACACTTACATATTCTCTCTCAATACATTACTATTATAACAATTATACAAAAGAATTTTGAGATTGTTATATTAAAACTCTGCTTCTCCACCAGAGGCAATATTGTTCCCCCAAAGACAGGAACATCCAGAGGACACTGAGGAACAGGCAAAGAGTATTTGGCGTCACATGAGGGACTGTCAGTAGAGGCTGAGGATGCATCCTCAGCATCCTACAATGCACGGGACAGACCCCACAACAAAGAATGACCTAGCCCAGAATGTAAATAGTGCCAAGAGTGAGAAATCATGAGTTAAAAAAAATCTATGTTTTGATACTTATAGCTGTCTTCAGGTCGTTTTCCCAACATGTAACACTTCACACTTTTGCCAGCAAAATTAGAGAATCCTATTTTGCTACCTGTTTAGAAATTCCA
>NW_025802765.1:0-3084 GCF_021613505.1 Equus quagga | reverse complement strand
TGAGAGCTTAAGGATTTGTACTTTCTAGGGGCACGGTCTTAGAGCAATGTCATCAGAGAGTGACAGGAAAAAGCAGTCTGCCAGTCCTGCCACCCGTCCCTGCTGTACCCCCATCTCCCCTCCTCTCTCTTCTCAGGATCCTTCCAGCCACACCGCCACCTTTCTGACCTTCTCTGCTCAGACTCCTTTCTTCCTGTGAGTTTCTGCACCAGCAGTGGCTTCTCCCTGACACTCAAGCTGTTCCCAGACACAGGCAGGCTTGCCTCACATCTGTCACTCTGCTCACAGCAAATGTTACCTCTGTGAGACCTTTCAGGGCCTCCCAGGTACAGTCTCCAACGTCACAGATCTCACATCTGCACGGTCATCTCATGATTTTCTCCTTCTTGGTCTCTTTTGGATAAAGTGAGTCCATGAAGCAGGGCATTCTGCTTGGCAGACGCAGAGGCAGCTTCTTCTGGTGCCCTCAGGAACATGACTGTCTCTTCTGGGCTGAATGTTTCCCCTCACAAGTCCACTCTGAATGGAAACTGTCATTTCATCTCTTTCCTGGGTCTGGTTTCTTCTAAGAACACAGGGAGCCATCCCTTCTCCCTGGAATGCGGCACCAGCCCCTACACCCACAGCCAGAAGATTAGCGCCCAGCTTCAAACACCACCAATCCTGAAGTCAGTTCCTGCTGAGGCCTCCCATCCATCTGTAATTCCATGGTAACGGCTGAGGTCACCTTTCCCCTGAGACTCAGCTCCCAGCCTTCCGTTGGCTTCTTAGAGGAACAGTGGGATTTCCCAGAAGCACTCCCAGCCAGGGCAAGAAAGGCTTTGAAATGTTCTCTATGTATTTTGCAGGACATGGGACATGAGGAGAAGTCATTTTGGTGTGTATGTGCAACAGTTTTGATGCAAAAAGTATCTTTTTCAGACAGAGATCAAAGAATGGGGCTACGGGGTGTAACAAGAAAATGGATATGCTGAGCCATCGTCTTCATGGTGTGAAGTCTTAGAGAGCAAAGAACATGCTTAAGAGCAGAGAATATGAAGACAATATCTTATGTTCAAATTCCAGCTCAATCACTTCCTAGATATGGTAGCAGGCAAGTTACTCACCTCATCAGTGCCTCAGTTTCCTCATCTGGTGTCGGCAAGAATGATAAGTGTACCTAATTTGTAAGGACATGGAGAGTATTAAAGGAGTTAATGTTTGAAAACTGCTTGCAACACCTAGCACCTTACAAGCACTGTACCTATCCATTATAAATGAAATGGAAACATTCTTCTGATGCTATCTTTTTACTCCAGAAGGGAGACTAGTGCCTGGATGGATGTAGACAGAACTCCCTGAGACAGGATGAATCGAAGAATGAACAACACTGTTGAAGGCATTTCCAATGGCACATCCGCCTCCTTATAGACATTCTCTAGCAGAATCACACCCAAGCATCCCTCCTCTCTCCTGCATCATATTCTGGGATTCTATCCAGAAATCATGGGGGCTTCTTGCACCCCGGCACCCACACCCACTACAGGTTCTCTTCTCTCTAGCAGCAAACCTTAGGCCTTGTCCTGATGGCTGCAGCCCACAGGCTCTGCACTCTGATCCTTTTCTTCACTTGAGGGAGAAGTGCCATCCCCAGAACTGGGCACACACAGTGTGAGCCTTGGAGTGAATGTCTCCCTGGCTGGTTGTAGGTGGAAGAGCACCGTGACAGAATGGGACTTAGGGAGAGTCTTCCAGGTGTGCTCAGAAGGGGCCCAGCCAGGGCATTGGTCAGCAAGGTCTGGTCTGGTTGGTGGACCTTGGTGGCAAATGAGTGGCAGGGGCAGCATGTTTTAGAGGTCCTGGCAGGAGACAATTCATAGGATGGTCATTAAGTCAGAATCAGCCTAATTAGCTCCAACTTAATCCACTGTCATCTGTTCCCTGACTGGCTGACTAATCCAGGAGTGATTTAGAAGAGTGATATTCGTGTTCTATCATCTTTTCATTGGTTGGCTACAGCTATTATTCTTTACATAACTTGTATATGTCTACAAAGGAAAGGAAAGGTTAGTTTTGTTACAACCCTTCTAGCAAAATTCTCCCTAACATATTGAATCACTAACAGAATCCACCGCTGGGAACCTCATATAAGATGCTGACATTTACTCTCTGGCTTCATATCTTCCTGTTTGGTAAATTCTCTTGACTTCTGGCTTCTTTCCTGAGGTTCGTCCACTCAGGACAATGTAGGAGTGCAATCTCTTGCTACTTCAGAAGTAGTGGGGCAACTCTATGATGATGTTGCTTTTGTTTTGTGACTGTGTGTGTGTGTGTGTGTGATGAGACTGTTTTCTGCATCTTGCCACGTGGGTTGGATTGACTCCTTTCCTTGGAAAAATTGTCCCTTATCACTTTCTCTGGGCTTTATTTTCATGGCTTGAACAGTGTTGTGCAACAGTAGAATTGACACTCTATCTTATGGAATTTAAACTTCTTTTAGTAGCCACATTTCAGAAAGTAAAAATAAACATGTGAAACTAATTTTAATAGTATATTTAAACCCATTACAACCAAGATATTATCATCTGGCCAGGCAATCTATATAAAAATTATGATAGAGATAGTTGAATTTTTTTTATGATTGGGATCTAAAAATCCATTTACAGCACAGTCTTCATTTGCAAATTGAAATTTTCTACATATTCAGTTTCTGTGTCCCCCAAATCAGAACCTGGGCTGACTTGTTAGAGAGGAAATAAAGCAGAACAGGCATAAGTAACAATCACTGTCAATCCAGCTCAGCATGAACACTCACAACTAACAAAAAGGCTGTGCCTGACCAGGGAGTAGAGGCCCCTCAGGGTGACATGGTGGATCAGCTGGTTCAGCACCCAGGAATGCTGCTCTCTGTCACATGGGGTCTCTGTCACACGCTCCATCATGAGCCATGGGGTCAGGGCGGTAGATGCAGACAGCTTCCATGCTGGAGGCTGCCCCTTCCTCCGCAGGCCCGGGGAGAGAAGAATGTGGGGACTCTAGAGAGATGTTCTGAATCCTCTGATAATGGGGGCCAGAGGGAGGGAGGAGCAAATTGGCAGTCAGTGG
>NW_025802764.1:15934-16121 GCF_021613505.1 Equus quagga | reverse complement strand
AGGGAGTGGAGGGATGGAAAACAAGTGTGCCTCTGATGGGTGAGATGACCTTTGGAACCTTAAGGTTCTGATTCTCACAAATATGGGTCAATTTGCATCACAGAGTAAACTAGGAAAGGGTTTCAAATGGAGGTGCTCCTCACATCCTGACAATGTACCTTCCTTTGTAATAAATTGTTTCTTTCTT
>NW_025802764.1:15029-15924 GCF_021613505.1 Equus quagga | reverse complement strand
CATACTTCCTTAGCATTCCTGGTTTCTTGGCCTCTGTGAGACCCCTGCCATTATGTCTCGAAGCCATCCATTTACATGCATTTCTCCTGGGTTTTGACTGTTCCCACCCAAATTGGATGGTCTTGCACTTTTCCCATTTTACACTGTGTCAGGTGCCGTTCCTCTTTCCTCCATCCACTTCCTTTCCTGCTATTTGCATTTCATCTCATGCCATCCCTTTAAACATTGGCTACTTCTCTCCTGCAGACATTTCCCAGAGTTTCTTTAAGAAGTTGACGAAACAAACGACATTACGTTCATAGGCTTATGGGTTTTATTCTATATGTATTTCTGGAAAACATCTTCACTTAAGACTTCTCTCCTATGTTCCAAGTTTGAGGACCCAAGCTTATGCAACTCATACTTACACAATACACTGAAAGAGAAGAGAAGATCCCAAACTGCTGGGTGAAGGATCTCTATCAATTGCGTGTACAAAATTGTTGTTTTAACTGATATCATTCATTGGTCAAGTGTGACCTGAGGGTCACTCTCCATCTGCCCTCGAATATATTACCCACGTGTTCCCATGCATCTAAGTACATTACATATTTTCTCCTAAGTTTTAAAAAATTTCCAACCACACTTCCTGCTCCTTGTTCATTGGCATTTTTATTGCCACAACGATCAAATCAACAAGATCCAATTTCTTCTGAATACTGGTAGAAGGAGTGTATGACCTAAGGAAGGTTCAAATCTAATGCATTTCAATGCGTTATGTAACAACACAGACCGCTATTGTCTTGGCCTCTTACCCAGAGGACACGTAATAGAATCCTTATCTTTTTACCTACTCCTTATCCAATGACGTTTTCCAGTTATACTCTTGATTTCTTTGCAGTGGAATTTACAAATT
>NW_025802764.1:10779-15019 GCF_021613505.1 Equus quagga | reverse complement strand
GGACAGCTCGACAAAAGAGGACTGATTCATATTGTTAATTCTAGAGGAAGTCCTATCATTCCTCCCTTCATGGTTTCCTTTTCTATCTGAATTGCTTTTGCACCTAGAAGCGGATGGATGTAAAACCAGTGTGCCTCTGATGTCTCAGATGTCCTTTGGAACATGAAGGCTCTGAGTCTGACAAATATGGGTCAATTTGCACTACAGAACAAACTATGGAAGGGTTTCAAATTTCGGTGCTCGTCCTATCCTGGCAAAGTAACTTCATTTGCAAGAAATTGTCCCTTTCTTCTTTTACTTTTCAGTGAAGACTGAACATCAAAAAGACAAGTTCCGATAATGTATTCCACTGTTTTCCTGAGCCACTGTGTACGTCTCTTGCTGTGTGTGTGTGTTTATGTGTGTGTGTGAGTGTTGGTATGTGAGAGTGAGGTGAGATAAACCTTGGTAGTGGTTATGTTTAATACACACTTTTAAGAACTTTGAATTTGTTTTCCCGTTTCCATCCTGTGAAATGGGCATTGAACTTTGCTTTTGTTTTTCAGAGGAACTTAGGAAAAACTTTGGTAAGTTGTCTCATATCCTTCTACTTCAATAGCTCCTTAGGATGCCTGGTTTTTTGGCTTCTGTGAGACCCCTGTCATTATATCTCTAAGCCAACCATTTACATGCACTTTTCCAGAGTGTCGAGTTTTCCCACCCAAATTGGATGGTGTTGAGCTTCTTCCATTTTAACTTCTGTCCGTTTCCATTACTCTTCCCTCCATCATCTTCCATTCCTGCTATTTGCATTTCATCCCATGCCATCCCTGGAAACAGTGGCTTCTTCTGTCCCGCAGACACGTCCCAGAGTTTCTTTAAGAAGTTGACGAAACGAGGAACATTACATTGATTGGCGTATGGGTTTTATTCTATATATATTCTGAAAAAGGTCCTAGCTTAAGACTTATTTCATATGTTCCAAGTTTGAGTGCCCATGCCTATGCAACTCATACTAACCCAATACACTAAAAGAGAAGAGAAGATCCCAAACAGCTGAGTGAAGCATCTCTATCCATTGTCTGATCAAAATTGTTGTTATAACTGATATCCTTCATTGGTCAAGTGTGACCTGACGGTCACTCTCCCTCAGCCCTCAAACATATTACTCAAATGTTCCCATGCATGTAAATACATTTCATATTGTCTCTTAAGTTTTAAAAAATTTCCAACCAAACTCAATGCTCTTTATTCTTTGGCATTTTTGTTGACACAGTGATCAAATTGACAAGCTGCAATTTCTTCTAAATATTGATTGAAGGATTGCATGACATAAGGAAGGTTCAAATCTAATGTATCTCAATTCTCAATTTGTTCTGTAGCAACACAGGCAGCTATTGTCATGGTCTGATTCCCAAAGTATACGTAATAAAATCCTTAGCTTTTTACATCATCCTTTTTCAATGACGTTTTCCAGTTATACTCTTGTTTTCCTTGGAGGAGAATTTACAAGTTTATCTATTCAATGTACATAGCACATTTCATATGACTACTGGTCCAGATATAGATTGGGAAAGATGGGTGCCTTTACTGTCCGCTTCCTCATCACTTTTGGACTGCCTGACTCATGTATGTCTGCTTGTCTGCATTGTCTTATGAAAAACGAGTCAGCTCGAAAAAGAAGACTGATTGATATTGTTAATTCTAGGGGAAGTCCTATCATTCCGAGCTCGCCTCATGGTTTCTTTTCCTATCTGCATTCCTTTGGCACCTAGGAGTGGAGGGATGGAAAATAAGGGTGCCTCAGATGGGTGAGAAGTCCAGTGGAAAATTAAGGTTCTGATTCTCACGAATATGGGTGAATTTGCATCACAGAGTATACTAGGAAAGGGCTTCAAATGGTAGTGCTCCTCCCATCCTGGCAATGTACCTTCTTTTGCCTTACATTGTTCCTTTATTCCTTTATTTTTCAGAGAGGACTGAACATGAAAAAGGCAAGTTCCTACAATGTATTCCACTGCTTACCTCAGCCACTGTGTATGTGTCTTGCTGTATGTTTGTGCATGTGTGTGTGTGTGTGTGTGTGTGTGAGAGTGAGATGAGCTAAACCTTGATAGTGGTAATTTTACACACTGAATTTTAAGAAATCTGAACTTGTTTTTGTGATCCCATCCTGTGAAATTGACATTGAACTTTGCTACTTTTTTTTCAGAGGAATTTAAGGAAAACTTCGGTAAGTTGTCTGATATCCCTCTACCCGCATACTTCGATAGGATGCCTGGTCTCTTGGCCACTGTGAGACCCCTGTCTTTATATCTCTAAGCCATCCATTAACTTGCAATGCTCCTGGGTTTTGACTGGTCCCACCCAAATTGGATGGTGTTGGGCTTCTCCCATTTTACGTTCTGTCAGTTGCCGTTCCTCTTTCCTCCATCCACTTCCTGTCCTGCTATTTGCATTTCATCTCATGCCATCCCTGGAAACATTGGCTTCTGCTGTCCTGCAGACATTTCCCAGAGTTTCTTTAAGAAGTTGGCAAAATGAAGGACATTATGTTGATCAGCTTATGGGTTTTATTCTATATATGTATCTGGAAAACCTCTGAACTTAAGACTTCCTTTGTATATTCCAAGTTTGAGGGCCCATGCTTATGCAAGTCATACTTACCGAATACACAAAATGGAAGAGAAGATCCCAAATTGCTGAGTGAAGCATCTCTAACAAATGTATCTTCAAAATTGTTGTTTTAACTGATATCATTCATTGGTCAAGTGTGACCTGAGGGTCACTCTCTGTCTGTCCTCGAACATATTACCCAAGTCTGCCCATGCATCTACATATGTTACATATTTTCTCCTAAGTTTTAAAAAATTTCCAACCATGCTGATTGCTCTTTATTCTTTGGCATTTTTATTGGCACAATGATGAAGTTGGCAAGCTGCGATTTCTTCTAAATATTGGTAGAAGGATTGTATGACCAAAGGAAGGTTCAAATCTATGTATCTCAATACTCAATGTGTTCTCTAACAACACAGGCAGCTATTGCCCTGGTCTGATTCCAATAGGACACGTAATAGAATCCTTACCTTTTTACATCCTCCTTTTCCAGTGACATTTTCCAATTATACTCTTGGTTTCTTTGGAATGTAATTTACAAATTTATCTCTTCAATGTACACAGCACTTTTCATATGACTACTGGCTCAGGTTGAGATTGGGACAGATGAGTCCCTTTACTGTCCCTTTCCTCATCACTTTGGAGTGCCTGACCCATGTATGGCTGCATGTCGGCATCGTCTTCTGAAAAACGGCACAGCTGGGCAAAAGAGGACTGATTGATATTGTTAATTCTAGAGGAAGTCCTATCATTCCTCCCCTCATGGTTTCCTTTCCTATCATACTTCCTTTTGCACCTAGGAGTGGATGGATGTAAAACAAGTGTGCCTCTGAGGGATGAGATGTCCTTTGGAACCTGAAGGTTCTGATTCTCACAAATTTGGGTCAATTTGCATCACAGAACAAACCATGAAAGGTTTTCAAATGGTGGTGCTCCTCGCCTGCTGCCAATGTACCTTCATTTGCAAGAAATCCTTCCCTTCTTCCTTACGTTTCAGCGAAGATTGGACGTGCAAAAGACAGGTTCCTGAAATATCTTCCACTTTTTTCCTGAGCCACTGTGTATGTCTCTTGCTGTGTGGGTGTGTTTCTGTGTGTGTGTGTACGCGTGTGTGTCTGTGTGTGTGTGTGTGAGAGAGTGAGGTGAGCTAAACCTTGATAGTGGTAATTTTAATACTGAAGTTTAAGAAATTATATCTTGTTTTCACGATCCCATCCTATGAAACTGACATTGAACTTTGCTATTTTTTTTCCAGAGGAATTCAAGGAAAACTTCGGTAAGTCGTCTGCGATCCCTCTACCTCCATAGTTCCTTGGGATGCCTGGTTTCTTGGACTCTGTGAGACCCCTGCCATTATATCTCTAAGCCATCCACTTACATGCAATGCTCCTAGGTTTTGACTGGTCCCAAGCAAATTGGATGGTGTTGTGCTTCTCCCATTTTACGCCATGTCAGTTGCCATTCCTCTTTCCTCCATCCACTTCATTTCCTGCTATTTGCATTTCATCTCATGCCATCCCTGGAAACAATGACTTCTTCTGTCCTGCAGAAATTTCCCAGAGTTTCTTTAAGAAGTTGGTGAAACGGAGGACATTATGTTGATAGGCTTATGGGTTTTATTCTATATATATTTCTGGAAAACCTC
>NW_025802764.1:4179-10769 GCF_021613505.1 Equus quagga | reverse complement strand
GTTTCTAATTCTCACAAATATGGGCCAATTCCCATTACAGAACAAACCATGAAAGGGTTTCAAATATCGGTGCTCCTCCCATGCTGGCAAAGTAACTTCATTTGCAAGAAATTGTTCCCTTCTTTCTTTACTTTTCACTAAAGACTGAACATGAAAAAGACAAGTTCTTATAATGTATTGCACTTTTTTCCTGAGCCACTCTGTTTGTCTCTTGCTGTGTGTATGTGTTTCTGTCTGTGTGTGAGCGTCTGTGTTTGTCTATGGGAGAGTGAGTTGACCTAAACCTTGAGAGTGGTAAGTTTACATACTGAATTTTAAGAAATTTCAATTTATTTTTGAGATTCCATCCTGTGAAATTGACATTGAACTTTGCAATTTTTTTCCAGAGAAACTTAAGAAAAATTTTGGTAAGTTGTCTGATACCCCTCTACTTCAATGGTTCCTTAGGATGCCTGGTTTCTTGACCTCTGTGACCCCTGCCATTATGTCTCTAAGTCATCCATTTACATGCACTTCTCCTGGGTTTTGACTGTTCTCACCCAAATTGGATGGTGTTGCACTTCTCCCATTTTACGCCGTGTCAGTTGCCATTCCTCTTTCCCCCATTCTCTTTCTTTCCTGTTATTTGCATTTCATCTGAAGTCATCCCTGGAAACATTGGCTTCTTCTCTCCTGCAGACATTTCCCAGAGTTTCTTTAAGAAGTTGACAAAACAAAGGACATTACGTTCATAGGCTTATGGGTTTTATTCTATATGTATTTCTGGAAAACATCTTCACTTAAGACTTCTCTCCTATGTTCCAAGTTTGAGGGCCCATGCTTATGCAACTCATACTGACACAATATACTGAAACAGAAGAAAATTTCCCAGAGTACTGAGTGAAGCATGTCTATCCATTGTGTGATCAAAATTGTTATTATAACTAATATCATTCATTGGTCAAGGGTGACCTGAGGTTCTCTCTCCCTTTGCCCTCAAATATATTATCAAAGTGTTCCCATGCATCTAAATACGTTACATATTTTCTCCTAAGTTTTAAAAAATTTCCAACCACACTGATCGTTCTCTATTCTTTGGCATATTTATTGCCATGTTATCAAAATGTTGAGTGCAATTTCTTCTAAATATTGGTAGAAGGATTGGATGACCTAAGGGAGGTTCAAATCTAATTTATCTCAATTCTCAATTTGTTCTGTAACAACACAGGCAGCTATTGTTGTGTTCTGATTCCCAAAGTACACGTAATAGAATCCTTACATATTTACATCCTCCTTATCCAATGATGTTTTCCAGTTATACTCTTGTTTTCTTTAGAAAGGAATTTACAAGTTTATCTCTTCAATGTACATAGCACGTTTCATATTACTACTGGTCCAGATAGAGATTGGGACAGATGGGTG
This sequence comes from Equus quagga, assembly GCF_021613505.1. NCBI lineage: Eukaryota > Metazoa > Chordata > Mammalia > Perissodactyla > Equidae > Equus > Equus quagga. The sequence continues at coordinate 9,368 of NW_025802764.1, read as the reverse complement.
CCTTTACTGTCCCCTCTCTCTACACTTTTGGAGTGCCTGACTCATGCATGTCTGCATGTCTGCCATCATCTTCTGAAAAACAGGTCAGCTGGACAAAAGAGGACTGATGGATAATGTTAATTCTAGAGGAAGTCCTATCATTCTTCCCCTCCTGGTTTCCTTTCCTATCTTAATTCCTTGTGCACCAAAGAGTGGAGGAATGGAAAACAAGTGTGCCACTGATGGGTGAGGTGTCCTATGGAAACTTAAGATTCTGATTCTCACAAATATGGGTCAATTTGCATCACAGAACAAACTATGAAAGGTTTTCAAATGGTGGTGCTCCTCCCATCCTGGCAATGTAACTCTTTTGCAATAAATTGTTCCTTTCTTCCTTTACTTTTCAGAGAGGACTGAACATGAAAAAGGCAAGTACCTATAATGTATTCCACTAGTTACTTGAGCCACTGTGTAGGTCTCTTGCTGTGCGTTTGTGTGTGTGTGTGTGTGTGTGTGTGTGTGTGTGTGAGAGAGAGGTGAGCTAAACCTTGATAGTGGTAATTTTACACACTGAATTTTAAGAAATTATATCTTGTTTTCGCGATCCCATCCTGTGAAATTGACATTGAACTTTGCTATCTTTTTTTTCAGAGGAATTCAAGGAAAACTTCGGTAAGTTGTCTGAGATTCCTCTACCTCCATACTTCCTTGGGATGCCTGGTCTCTTGGCCTCTGTGAGACCCCTGCCATTATATCTCTAAGCCATCCACTTACATGCAGTGCTCCTAGGTTTTGACTGGTCCCATGCAAATTGGATGGTGGTGTGCTTCTCCCATTTTACGCCGTGTCAGTTGCCGTTCCTCTTTCCTCCAACCGCTTCATTTCCTGCTATTTGCATTTCATCTCATGCCTTCCCTGGAAACATTGGCTTCTTCTGTGCTGCAGAAATTTCCCAGAGTTTCTTTAAGAAGTTGGTGAAACGGAGGACATTATGTTGATAGGCTTATGGGTTTATTCTGTGTATATATCTGTGAAATCTCTGAACTTAAGACTTCTTTCGTATGTTCCAAGTTTCAGGGCCCATGCTTGTGCAATTCATACTTACCCAATACATGGAAAGAAAAATGAACATCCCATACTGCTGAGAGAAGCATTTCTAGCAATTGTGTGTTCAAAATTGTTGTTATAACTGATATCATTCATTGGTCAAGTGTAACCTGAGGGTCACTCTCCGTCTGCCCTCAAACATGTTACCCATGTGTTCCCATGCATCTAAATACATTACATTTTCTCTCCTAAGTTTTAAAAAATTTCTGACCACACTCATTTCTATTTATTCTTTGGCATTTTTATTGCCACAATGATCAAATAGGCAAGCTGCGATTTCTTCTAAATATTGGTGGAAGGATTGTATGACCTAAGGAAGGTTCAAATCTAACGTCTCTCTATTCTCAATGTGTTCTTTAACAATATAGGCAGCTATTGCCCTGGTCGGATTCCCAAAGGACACCTAATAGAATCCTTATCATTTTATGTTTTCATTTCCAATGACATTTTCCAATTACACTCTTTGTTTCTTTGGAATGGAATTTACAAACTTATCTCTTCGATGTACATAGCACATTTCATATGACTACTGGTGCAGATAGAGATTGGGACAGATGAGTGCCTTTAGTGTCCCCGTCCTCATCACTTTTGGAGTACCTGACTCATGTATACATGTCTGCATGTCTGCATTGGCTTCTGAAAAACAGGACAGCTGGACAAAAGAGGACTGATTGATATTGTTAATTCTAGAAGAAGTCCTATCATTCCTCCCTTCATGGTTTCCTTTTCTATCTGAATTGCTTTGACTCCTAGGAGTGGAGGGATGTAAAACAAGTGTGCCTCTAAGGGATGAGATGTCCTTTGGAAACTTAAGGTTCTGATTCTCACAAATATGGGTCTATTTGCATCACAGAACAAACTATGGAAGGGTTTCACATGTTCGTGCTCCTCCCATGCTGGCAAAGTAACTTCATTTGCAAGAAATTCTTCCTTTACTTTTCAGCGAAGACTGAACATCAAAAAGACAAGTTCCTATAATGTAGTCCTCTGTTTTCCTGAGCCACTGTGTATGTCTTTAGCTGTGTGTGTGTGTTTGTGTGTGTGTGTGTGAGAGAGAGTGAGGTGAGCTAGCGTTCTGAGTGGTTATTTTAAATACTGAATTTAAGAAATTTGAATTTGTTTTTGCATTTCCATCCTGGGAAACTGACTCTGAACTTTGCTATTTTTTTTCAGAGGAACTTAGGAAAAACTTTGGTAAGTTGTCAGATATCCCTCTACTTCAATAGCTCCTTAGGATGCCTGGTTCCTTGGCCTCTGTGACCCCTGCCATTATATCTCTAAGCTATCCATTTACATGGACTTCTCCTGAGTGTTGAGTTTTCCCACCCAAATTAGATGGCGTTGGGCTTCTTCCATTGTAAATTCTGTCCGTTTCCGTTCTTCTTCCCTCCTTCCTCTTCCATTCCTGCTATTTGCTTTTCATCCCATGCCATTCCGGGAAACAGTGGCTTCTTCTGTGCTGCAGACATTTCCCAGGGTTTCTTTAAGAAGTTGGCAAAACAAAGGACATTATGTTGATTGGCGTATGGTTTTTGTTCTATATATATTTCTGAAAAACTCCTGAACTTAAGACTTCTTTCATGTGTTCCAAGTGTGAGGGCCCACAACTAGGCAACTCATACTTAACCAATACCCCGAAAGAGAAGAGAAGATCACAAACTGCTGAGTGAATTGGCTCTGTCCATTGAGTGTTAAAAATTATTGTTATAACTGATATCAGTCATTGGTCAAGTGTGACCTGAGGGCCACTCTCCCTCTGCCCTGAAACATAATACCCAAGTGTTCCCATGCATCTAAATACTTTGCATAGTTTCTCCTAAGTTTTAAAAAATTTCCAAACACAGTGATCACTCTTTATTCTTTGGCATTTTTGTTGCCACAATGATCAAATCGGCAAGCTGCAATTTCTTTTAAGTATTGGTAGAAGGATTATATGACCTAAGGAAGCTTCAAAGCTAATGTATCTCAATTCTGGATGTGTTCTGTGACAACACAGACAGCTAATGCCCTGACCTTATTCCAAAGGACACGTAATAGAATCCTTACCTTTTTACGTCCTCTTTTTCCGTAGATGTTTTCCAGTTATTTTCTTGATTTCTTTGGAATGGAATTTACAAGTGTATTTCTTCATTGTACATAGCACATTTCATGTGACTACTGGGCCAGATAGAGATTGGGACAGATTGGTGCCTTTATTGTCCGCTTCCTCATCACTTAGGAGTGCCTGACTCATGTATGGCTGCATGTCTGCATCGACTTCTGAAAAACAGGACCGCTGGACAAAAGAGGAGTGATTGATATCATTAATTCTAGAGGAAGTCCTATCATTCCTCCCCTCATAGTTTTCTTTCCTATCTTAATTGCTTTTGCACCAAGGAGTGATTGGATGGAAAACAATTGTGCCTCTGATGGGTGAGATGTCCTTTGGAGTCTGAAGGTTCTGATTCTCACAAATATCGGTCAATTTGAATCACAGAGTAAACTATGAAAGAGTTTCAAATATCGGTGCTCCTCCCATCCTGGCAATGTATGTTTTGCAAGAAATTGTTCCTTTCTTCCTTTACTTTTCAGCGAAGAGTGAACGTAAAAAATACAAGTTCCTATAATGTATTCCACTGTTTTCCTGAGCCACTGTGTATGTCTCCTGACATGTGTGCGTTTGTGTGTGTGTGTGAGAGAGAGAGAGAGTAAGGTGAGCTAAACCTTGATAGTGGCTATTTTAAATACTGAATTTTAAGAAATTTAAACGTGTTTGCATTACCATCCTGTGAAATTAACATTGAGCTTTGCTGTTTTTTTCCAGAGGAATTTAAGAAAAACTTCGGTAAGTTGTCTGATATCCCTCTACTTCAATAGCTCCTTAGGATGCCTGGTTTCTTGACCTCTGTTAGACCCCTGTCATTATATCTCCAAGTCATCCATTTACATGGACTTCTCCTGAGTGTTGAGTTTTCCCACCCAAATTGGATGGTATTGGGCTTCATCCATTTTAAGTTCTGTCCGTTTCCTTTCCTCTTCCCTCCATCCTCTTCCATTCCTGTTATTTGCATTTCATCTCATGCCGTCCGGGAAACATTGGCTTCTTCTGTGCTGTAGACATTTCCCAGAGTTGCTTTAAGAAGTTGGTGAAATGAAGGACATTACGTTGATTGGTGTATAGGTTTTATTCTACATGTATTTCTGAAAAGGGTCCTAGCTTAAGACTTCTTTTGTATGTTCCAAGTTTGAGGGCTCATGACTATGCAACTCATACTTGCCAAATACACCGAAGAAGAAGAGAAGATCCCAAACTGCTGAGTGAAGCATCTCTATCCATTGTGTGTTCAAAGTTGTCGTTATAAATGATATCATTCATTGGTCAAGTGTGAGATGAGGGTCACACTTCCTCTGCCCTCGAACATACTCCCCAAGGCTTCCCATGCATCTAAATAAGTTATATATTTCCTCCTAACTTTTAAAACATTTCCAACCACACTGATCACTCTGTATTCTTTGGCATTTTTATTGCCACAATGATCAAATTGGCAAGCTGCCTTTTATTCTAAATATTGATAGAAGGATTGTAAGACCTAAGGAAGCTTCTAAGCTAATGTAACTCAATTCTGAAGGTGTTCTGTCACAAGAGGGCAGCTATTGTCCTGGGCTGTTTCCCAAAGGACTCATAAGAGAATCCTTACATTTTTCTGTTTTTGTTTTCCAAGGACGTTTTCCACTTATACTCTTGTTTTCTTTGGAATGGAATTTACTAATTTATCTCTTCAATATACATAGCACATGACATATGACTACTTGTACAAATAGAGATTGGGACAGATGAACGCCTTTACTGTCTGCCTTCTTATCACTTTTGGAGTCCCTGCCTCATGTAGGTGTACATGTCTGGATCGTATTCTGAAAAACATTACAGCTCAACAAAAGAGGACTGATTCTTATTGTTAATCCTAGAGGAAGTCTTATCAATCCTCACCTCATGGTTTCCTTTCCTATCTTCATTCCTTTTTCACCAAGGAGTGGAGAGATGGAAAACAACTATGTCTCTGATGGGTGAGATGTCCTTTTAAGCCTGAAGATTCTGATTCTCACACATATGGGTCAATTTGCAT
>NW_025802764.1:0-4169 GCF_021613505.1 Equus quagga | reverse complement strand
AAAAGAAAACGTTCAGTAAGTTTCTGATATCTCTCTACTTCGATGGCTCTTTAGCATGACTGGTTTCTTGGCCTCTTTGAGATTCTCTGCCATTTTATCTCTAAGCCATCCATTTGTAGCCAATTCTCCTGGGTGTTGACTGTTCCCAGCCAAATTGCATGGTGCTGGGCTTCATTAATTTAAGTTCTGTCAGTTACGGTTCCTCTTCCCTCCATCTACTTCCATTTCTGGAAAAATGTTTGCATTTCATCCCATGCCATCCCTGGAAACAGTGGCTTCTTCTGTCCTATAGACATTTCTCAGTGTTTCTTTAAGAAGATGGTGAAACAAAGGACATTACATCCACAGACATATGGTTTTTATTCTATATATATTTGTGAAAAACATCCTAGCTTAAGACTTCTTTCGTATGTTCCAAGTTTGAGGGCCCACAACTAGGCATTCATACTTACCCAATACACCAAAAGAGAAGAGAAGATCCCAAACATCTAGTGAAGCATCGCTATCCATTGTGTGTTGAAAGTTGTTATAACTGATATCATTCATTCATCAAGTGTGAAACGAGGGTCACTCTCCCTCTGCCCTCGAACATACTAGCCAAGTCTTCCCATGCATCTAAATACATTACATATTTCCTCCTAAGTTTCAAAAAATTTCCAACCACAGTGATCGCTCTTTATTCTTTGGCATTTTTGTTGCCACAATGATCAAATCGGCAAGCTGCAATTTCTTCTAAATGTCGGTAGAAGGATTGTATGAACTAAGGAAGCTTCAAAGCTAAGGTATCTCAATTTGAACGTGTTCTGTAACAACACAGGCAGCTATTCTCCTGGCCTGATTCCGAGAGGACACGTAATAGAATCCTTACCTTTTTAGGTCCTCCTTTTGCAATGACGTTTTCCAGTTATACTCTTGATGTCTTTAGAATGGAATTTAGAAATTTATCTCTTCAATGTACATAGCATGTTTCATATGACTACTGGTCCAGATAGAGATTGGGAGAGATGGGTGCCTTTACTGTCCACCTCCTCATCACTTTTGGAGTGCCTGACTCACGTATGTCTGCATGTCTGCATCGTCTTCTGAAAAACGTGTCAGCTTGACAAAAAAGAGGACAGATTGATATGGATAATCCTGGAGGAAGTCCTACCATTGCTCCCCTCATGGTTTCCTTTCCGATCTTCATTCCTTTTGCACCAAGGAGTGGAGGGATGGAAAACAGCTGTGCCTCTGATGGGTGAGATGTCCTGTGGAATCTTAAGATTCTGATTCTCACAAACGTGGGTCAATTTGCATCACAGAGTAAACTAGGAAAGGGTTTCAATGTCGCTGCTCCTCGAATCCTGGCAATGTACCTTCCTTTGCAATAAATTGTTCCTTTCTTCCTTTACTTTTCAGCGGAGACAGAACAGGACAAAGGTAAATTCCTATGATGTATTCCATTGTTTACCTGTGCCACTGTGTATGTCTCTTTCTGTGTGTCTGTGTGTCTGAGACTGAGGTCATCTACACCTTGGTAGTGGTAATTTTAGATACTGATTTTGAAGTAATTTAAGTTTGTTTTCGTGTTTCTCTCCTGTGATATTGACGTTGAACTTTGCTTTTTGTTATTTCAGAAGAACTTCAGAGAAAACTCTCTAAGATTTCTGATATCCCTCTAATTCCATACCTCCTTAGGATGACTGATTTCTTGGCCTCTTTGAGATTCCACACCATTTTATCTCTAAACCATCCATTTACACGTACACCTCCTGGGTGTTGACTGTTCCCTCCAAAATTGGATGGTATTGGGCTTCTCCCATTTTAAGTTCTGTCCGTTTCCACTCCTCTTCCCTCCATCCACTTCAATTCCTGCTATTTGCATTTCACCTCATGCTATCCCTGAAAACGTTGACTACTTTCCTACAGACATTTTCCAGGTTTTTGTTAAGAAGTTGGCAAAACGACGGACATTACGTTGATAGCCCTATGGGTGTTATTCTCTATATATTTCTGAAAAACATCCTAACTTAAGGCTTCTTTCGTGTGTTTCATGTTTGAGGGCCCACAACTAGGCACTCGTACTTACCCAAAACACCGAAAGAGAAGAGCAGATCCCAAACATCTGAGTGAAGTATCTCTATCCATTGTGTGTTCAAAGTTGTTGTTATAACTGATATCATTCATTGGTCAAGTGTGAGATGAGGGTCACTCTCCCTCTGCCCTCGAACATATTACCCAAGTCTTCCCATGCATCTAAATACGTTACATATTTCCTCATAAATTTTAAAAAATTTGGACCACACTGATGGCTCTGTATTCCGTGCCATTTTTATTGCCACAATGATCAAATCGGCAAGCTGCGAGTTCTTCTAAATATTGGTAGAAGGATTGTATGACCTAAGGAAGGTTCAAACCCAAGATATCTCAGTTCTGAATGTGTTATGTAACAACACAGGCAGCTATTGCCCTGGGATTTTTCCCAAAGGACACATTATAGAATCCTTACCTTTTTACGTCCTCCTTTTCCAATGAAGTTTTCCAGTTACACTCTTGTTTTCTCTGGAATGGAATTTACAAATTTATCTCTTCAGTGTACACTACACGTTTCATGACTACTGGTGCAGATAGAGATTGGGACAGATGAGTGCCTTTACTGTCCACTTGCTCATCACTTTTGGAGTCCCTGTGTCTGCATCATCTTCTGAATATCGGGTCAGCTCGACAAAAGAAGACTGATTGCTATTGTTAATTCTAGAGGAAGTCCTATAATTCCTCCCCTCATAGTTTCCTTTTCTATCTTCATTCCTTTTGCACCAAGGAGTGGAGAGATGGAAAACAAGTGTGTCTCTGATGGGTGAGATGTCCTTGGTACCTTAAGGTTCTGATTCTCACACATATGGGTCAATTTGCATCACAGAGTAGACTAGGAAAGCGTTTCAAATGTCCACTCTCCTCTCATCCTAGCATGGTACCTTCCTTTGTAATAAATTGTTCCTTTCTTCCTTTCCTTTTCAGCAGAGCCTGGACAGGACAAAGGTAATTTCCAATGATGTATTCCACTGTTTACCTGAGCCACTGTGTATTTGTCTTTCTTTGTGTGTGTCTGTGTCTGTGTGTGTGTATCTGAAAGTGAGGTCAGTTACACCTTGCAAGTAGTAATTTTAGCTACTGAATTTAAAGAAATTTGAATTTGTTTTCACGTTTCCCATCCCGTGATATTGACACAGAACTTTGCTATTTTTTTTTTACAGAGGAACCGATGAAAGACTTCCGTAAGTTGTCTGATATCCCTCTACTTCCATAGCTCCTTAGGATGCCTGGTTTCTTGGCATCTGTGAGACCCATGCCATTATATCTCTCAGCCATCCATTTACACCTACTTCTCCTGGGTGTTGACTGTTCCCACCCAAGATGGATGGTGTTGCGCTTCTCCCATGTTGCGTTCTGTCAGTTACTGTTCCTCTTCCTTCTATCCAATACCATTCCTGCTATTTCCATTTCATCTCATGCCATCCCTGGAAACATTGGCTTCTTCTATCCTGCAGACATTTCCCAGAGTTTCTTTAAGAAGTTGGCAAAAGGAAGGAAATTATGTTCATTGGCTTATGGGTTTTATTCCATATATATTTCTGGAAAACATCATAATTTAAGACTTCTTTTGTATGTTCCAAGTTTGTGGGCCCATGACTATGCAACTCCTACTTACCCAATACACTGAAAGAGAAGAGAAGATCCCAAACTGCTGAGTGAAGCATCTCTATCCATTGTGTGATCAAAATTGTTGTTATAACGGATATCATTCATTGGCCAAGTGTGACCTGAGGGTCACTCTCCCTCTGCCTTCAAACATACTACCCAAGTGTTCCCATCTATCTAAATACATTACATATTTTCTCCTAAGTTCTAAAAAATTTCCAACCACACTTACTTTTCTTTATTCTTTGACGTTTTTATTGCCACAATGATCAAATCGGCAAGCTGCAATTTCTTCTAAATATTGGTGGATGGATTGGATGACCTAAGGAAGGTTCAAATCTAATGTATCTCAATTCTCAATGTGTTCTGTAACAACACAGGCAGCTATTGTCCGGAACTGATTCCCAAAAGACATCTAATAGAACCCTTACATTTCCCCATCCTCCTTTTCCAATGATGTTTTCCAGTGATACTTTTGGTTTCTTTTAAGT
>NW_025802763.1:0-2424 GCF_021613505.1 Equus quagga | reverse complement strand
CAGTGCCTTTTTGGAATAAGGCATCAGTGTGCTGTGCAGTGCCTGGATCAGCCTCAAGGTGGTGATGCCTGGATCAGATTGAGGAGGGGGCAGGGGGAACAGGACAGGGTCACCATATGGATGATGAGGCATAAAGCTTTGTTCTACCAGCAAGGTGCTTCTTTCCCCTCTTCATTTTTTCTTCCCTCCTCACTTACTCCAAGTCATCTTTTCCTTACTCTCAGCTTTATTTTATCCTGGGAGGTAGGTGGCTACCTGGTCAACATTGTTACTACTGGCAGCTGAGTGATGCTTTTGCTCTGCAACAAAATATCATTTGGCAGTCTGAAGAAATACCTACAGAGGGGAACCACTTCCCCCAGGTGCCTTTCCGGTAGGGAAACCTCAATGTAAAGTTTAAAGTATTCTTCCCTAACACATTAATATGACTCACATGACAGATTCTTAAGAAGTGTCTGTGCTGTTCCTAGCTCCTTCCCCACCAGCCCAGGATCCACTGCAGCAATACCCTCCCCCACCCCCCAAATCCCATTCAGGGTTCACCCACCTGTGTGGTCCTCTGGTCACTGACCTCTAAATCATGATGAAGCCACTGTTTTTTCTTCATTGTTGTTTTATGAACTGCATACCTATTCTTGACCCTCTTCGGATAGAGAACACCTGTCTTCCCTACTCTCTGAAGGATTTAAAACATTCAGTGAGCGGAAGGTGTGGGCTGCTCTACACTTTCGTTAAGGCTAAGCAAAGAGGCAGGAGGCAGAGCCCACCTCCTCAAACTTCATCAGGGAGGAAATGGGCTTTTGGGGGCACGTGATATCTCTTTGTCAACAAGAGCTGCAGAGCACTGGTGACCTTTCAGAAGCCAGAGGAAGCAATCAGTAAGAGCTGAACTCACTCCTCCTTTTCCCTAAGCACAAGCCCTGAGTTACCTGAAACCCATGCCCCCAACACAGGACGCAGAAAAGACATCACTATTATTAGAGAATCATTTATTGGGGAGAATTAATATTCTCCACGAGAAGGAATTATTTTGTGGTGGGAAATTTTCCGCTCTCGAAACGCTGGGAAAGCATTTTCTGTTGACATAGAGACGGATCCCTAAACATAGTGCCTTTAGCAGTGGTGAGAACAGCTGGAGGCCCCTGGGCCGGCTTGACGCCTGCAGGTGGAGCTTGGATGGGGCACATGCTCCCTGCGGGGCACAGATAAGGGACGCTTCTGATCCAATAGCTGATCTTTAAGCGCCACGACTTTCTGAGGGTGTCTGTTCTGGTCTCTGATCCATCTAGAACATGTAGGATAATTCTGGCCAGCAAAGACAACTTCTTGGTGGCAGGACTTGGCCTTTGGCACTTTACAGGAGGGAGCCCTGTAGTTGGAAGGATGCCCCTGGACGGGCTCTGCCTGGGCCTGCTCTTCTGCTTTCTGCTCAGTTTTCACAAACTTCCTCAGGGAAGGAAGGGGCTCTTGAGGGCGGGTGACCTCTGTTGCACACCGCTGCCCCAGTTTCTCCACTGGGAACTTCCCAGGGACCGTCCTGGTCTTCTGAGCCGTGGTGGTCCCAGTAACGGCAGCTCTCCCTTTAACCAGGCCTCTGCTCTGTGCAGATGATATGGGGCTGCCCTTTTCCTGGGGATGTTCTTGCTTTTTGCCTTTTGTCCCAGGACGAAGCCATTGAAAAATGTGATTCATCTTTTTTCTGAACAGACTTTCAGGAGGAGGCTGTGCTTTCTGTGATGAGGTCTGGGAAGACTTGCTCCCAAGCGTCTCCTCTGATGCTGTGATCTGAGTAGGGAAACTCTTTCTTGTAGGTTGGGATGTCCCCAACCCTGCATCCCCTCCACCAAGCTCTTCTTTGTTGGGGCCCGGAGGGCTCGCTCTCATTGTAGCTGGTGAGAATTTCTTATCCTCGGACCCCTTTAGGTCTTTCTTAGGGACCCAAGGCTCCTGCCGCTGCTGCCTGGTGATCCCACTGTCCTCCAGATGGACACGCAGCACCTGGGAAGCTCCCATGTCCCCACTGGAGACACCGTGGGCATGAGTCAGTGAGGCCTTGTAAGTCAAGCTCTCTGAGGCAGGGGCCCTGTCAGTGTGTTGGCCTTGGACCTGGCTCTGATTCCTCTTCTCTAGTTTCGACTTTAATTCCCCAAACAGATGTTCCTTAAGATCCGATGACTTTGGGTCTTGGGGAACTTGTCTTTTTGGTGCAGGGCTTTCAATGGTCCCAGTAATTTCTATTTTACTGTGATTCTCACGTATCATTTGGGAGCTTCCTGGCTTGCTGGTTGTCAACACATTACCAGTTTTTGACTGCAGAGCGTTGAGCTCCTTGGCCCTGAATATGTCCCTGGCTGTGTTGTACATGGAAAAGGGTTCCGACTTCATCTTTTTGTCCTGTCGCCCTTCTCTTCTATCACTGGAACT
>NW_025802762.1:0-6899 GCF_021613505.1 Equus quagga | reverse complement strand
CAAGACAGCATTTCAGGAACAAAGATTGGACTTTCTGGAATACAGTCCCTAGGAAACATGGGCCTGGTACCTTGTTTACAGAGATTCTGGCAATCTTGCCCGGTCACTAAGGAATCTTGCTTATCTGCCAGGTGCAGGGAACCTCCGAATATTTTGGTGGACCTCAAAGAGAACTCAACTCACATCTGTAGGTACTGCAGGCCAAATCTGATGGCAAGTCCTTGGCTTGGCTTTTCTGGCATCTAGAGGCCTTCACAGATCAATGTGAGATTACTCTCCCAGGGGCAGCCCCAATTCATACTAGAAAAATATCCACCAGGTCATGTAGTTTGGCATGTAGGCCAGGTCACCTTGGGCTTCTCTAGCTTGGGCAGCATTAATCTACATCATAAACCACCCCTGAACCCATTATGACCGGAAATCTTTGGGGATATGAATGATGGTCAGTCTTCTGTAACTACTTCTGGCTGTACAAGCTCGTAGAGCTGCCCCAAAATGGGGCCATAGGTACAGGTAGGAAGTTCAGTGGACCAGAAGTCTTCACTGGTGGAGTTCAAGGGTGACAAGTTGTACAGAGCCTCTGGAGACGAGAGAATCCTTTGACGAGAGGTGGTCCAGGAGGTGAAACATTTTTGACATGCTAAAGACAAACAATGAAAGAGACAACAAATTATAATAAGAAATACAAGCAGTATGTTTAATCCAATGAATAAGATTTTGAAGTACTGCAGAAACCTGGTCCTGACTAGGAGTTCAACCAGTCGTTTACAGTTAGGGTTGGTCAGACATGGATTTAATTTGGTGGCTGGGATAGGAAGCCAGAAATATTTTGATGGTAGTCAGGAATATAGACACAACATTCAGTTTTTATAATGACACTGGTGCCCCCTTGTGCTGCTGTCAAGACATCCAGTGCCATTTGCATTTGGAGGACTGCCTTACACACTTGGGATACTTCTAAATTGAGCAGCGAAAGGCTATGTTGTGTATCATTTAATGCCTTCATAGTAAATTTGTTTAGGACTTCCATGTGCAAGACGATATTTTCGATTCCTAATTGGGGAAGGAAAATTGCGGAAAGATGGTCATACCAGTGGAAGACAGAGTGGGTCCAGTGCTGTTGCAGGTTGGGTAGCTTAGCAGGAGGAGATATAGTAAATGTAGTTCTACCTTGCATCCAGACAAAGCCTAGGGTGCATCATCCAATCCATCCAGTTGGCAGCCAAGGTAATAAATTGGAGCCACATATCCACTGAGCACCGTTAGCGGCTAACCAATTCATTCTGGGCCGTCTATCCCAGTCAGTCCCAAACTAACCAGTATTTTTTTTAAGGCTATGACATAAGAACACATATAAAAGGGATTTTTTCCCAAGGTCAGCTGCTATTAGGCCATGTATGACAGGTGTGGTTGGTTTGTTCCCAACAGAGAGCGGCCTTTTACTGAGTTGCCCACTAGTAGGAGTGAACAAAATATACTCATCCCAAATTAGATATGGTCCATCCTGTGTGTATCCATAAGTTGGGGACTTTACTGTTGGAACATGTTTTGTTTGATACACCAATGACAAGGCAAATCTAGTTAGTATTTAGACAGTAGTATTGAAGGAAAATGTTTGATTGTGGCCAGGGAACTCCGAGGTGTCAGAGATAGATGGCCACAAGGAGACATTACGATTAGTAGTAGATGAATCTTGCGGAAGAAAAGAGCTATAATCTAGTATCCATGAATGGCTACTGTAGCTTCTACAGAAGCGTAATTTTTTGCTGTCTTAAATCCTCCTCATTTTTACAAAAGACAGCCAAATTATGATTAACACGTTTTCAAATAAAGTGTAGTTTCAATACAACTTGCTCCAATTATTTACATAAGAGCAGAAAGAATCGGAATTGCTTATACAGGTTTTTTAAAATCTGCTTTGCTGGAATTTTTTCTGAGGAGTCTCAGATTGAACTGTGAAGGCCTCTAGAGGCCAGAAAAGCCAAGCCAAGGACTTGCCATCAGGTTTGGCCTGCAGTACCTACAGATTTGAGTAGCATTCTCTTTGAGGTCACCCAAAATATTCGGAGGTTCCCTGCACCTGCCAGATAAGCAAGATTCCTTAGTGACCGGGCAAGATTGCCAGAATCTCTGTAAACAAGGTACCAGGCCCATGTTTCCTAGCGACTGTATTCCAGAAAGTCCAATCTTTGTTCCTGAAATGCTGTCTTGTCGTATCTGAGACTGTATGTTTCAAATATCACATTCCAGTCAAAGCCTTGGTAATATAACCAATGTGTCCTGTTATAAGGAGAACAGATTCTTATGGAACTTATGCAAATATTGCCACGAAATGACCATACTCAGTAACAAAGTGTTTGACAATTCCTTAGGGATAAGGTAGGGAGACAAAGGTAAATGTTTCAGTTTTTCTCATGAAGGTATAATTTCACCAAATGGCTGTAAGTCATAGTTAGCATAAGAGAAAAGAGAAAAAGCTTTCATTCATTACGAGAAAACAAAACAACACATCAAACCTCAACAATATTTAAAATAGAAGTCCTAAAAAATTACAATCATCCTTATCAGTTCACACAGTCTTGCATAATCAGTTCTTGGGCTGAATCGTCTGTTAGTAGATTGATGAACTTAGTTTCTGTTAGAATTCTGTAATTTCTTACTCCATTCAGTTTTACAATCTGAAAGTTTATCAGAAGCCTGTCGTTTAGAACCTTTTTGTCAGAACCCTTTCCAGGAATTTCTCAGCAGACAAAACATATTTGCAAAAGGAAAAAGAATCAGAGTAAAACAACAACTACCTGGAAATGGACAAAGGATTCAAAAGGGCAATTGACAAAGAAACTTGGCTGCTTCTGTGACATATTAAACTTCCAGATAATAAGTGGACTTATGACTGATAACCAGGACAGATCAGAATATTAGGAATGCTATATAATTTTAAGACATCTATATTAATAACATTTACCCATCTAATAACACCTAAGAAAGTCTATCATTACTTATTTTACAATGATTCCCGTGCAATGTAATAGACCAAATAAGTCTAATTAGTTTAGTATTTTCCTCCTTATAGGAAGAGAGAGCAAATGTCTTTGAGATGTCTCAAGGGCCCTCTGAAAAGCCTCAGATTAATTTTTCTTCTGTCTACAAGGTCAAAAGACAGCCTTCATTTAGGATTTGAATATTTTTGAGGGAGAATCTTGTCAAAACATATCAAAAGCTTTTCAAGTGCTTGTTCAAATGTGAAACAACACTCACTGTGAAATATGCTCAGGTATCTATTCAAAGTGATAAAAGAAAGAGTCAATAATCTTAAGAGTGACCTAAGTCATTATATTCACAAAAGAGGTTTGTCTCTTAGGTAGACTTACTCAAAGGAATAGCTTTTATAACCTCTTTATCAAGAGCAGATCAAAAGTTCAAGAAAATGTATCCTTTTAGAGAAAACCAAACTTGAATTTCTGCACCTACTTATTTTTAACATTCAAACTCATTCGCTTAATTGAACTTACTTTAGTCTTCTTGACCAGGCACAAAACTCCTTTCAGGTTTTCTTCTTCACAAACCTTCTAAAGCTTTTGTTTATGTTTTCAGAATTTGTCCCAAAGTCTTTGTTTTTTCCTTTCTAGTACATCAGGACGAATTTATCTTCCTTAACCAATCAAACAAAAATATTTCCATTATTTATAACTTTTTTACTGAAAACGTACATTTTAACTTCCTTGACTACAGAGCTCTTTTTGTTAGTAATTTCCTGTAGCTTTAATTACGTAGGTTAATTAGAACTTTTAACCCTTAACAGACCTATTAAACACTAAAAAGGAAAACAATTATGAATTGTCTTTTATATCAGCATTCTGAACACTTCATAAATTTAGAAACACGCCACTTTACAATAAAACACAAGGCATGGTTTTTAATACACCCACACGCTTTTAGCCTCTTCAAGAAGAAGCCAAAAGTAGATAACTTAGATGTGTTTACTAATAATGTTTCAGTGTTTCGTCCTATCCAGAAATGACCCAGATATTCATATTTTTATCATTTAACTTAACTTGGCAAAACTCAAGATGGTTACCAAAAAGCATTTCGAAGCTGTTTTTCTTTCCCAAACTATACAGACCATAAAAGTTTTTGTACTCACTTTAATGAGTATTATCTATTTAAACCATTTGTTTCCATCAATTATGTTCAGATTACCTACTGAAACCTCATGAGGCCTTAGACAAAACTGGTCATCATTTAAAGCTATTACTTTGCTGACAAATTTAGCAGACAACGTGAACTTATATGACTAGTAAACCCAGGCTGAAGGCCTGCATCCCTATGCAAATACCGACGTCCCTGACAAGACTATTTTCAATCAGACCAACAAACTTAAACAGTCTTTCATTTGCCAAAGGTTAATTCACATGACATTAACTTTGAAAGCCACTGAGTTAATTTCTACTGCATTTAGCATTTATGTAAACACTTACTATAAGCCACCTAAACAGAGATCTTAATTTTGGTCATACCACCCAAGGCTGAAAATATCACATGAATAACCTACACATAGACACGCATAGACAGAGACTGTACAACTATTGTTTTAAAAGCTACTGCCGTGAATCAGGTACAATAATACAAAGCTCACCCATTATGAAGGTAAACTTTGTTTTGAACCTTTTTACTAATACTTATGGAGAAGACCCACGAGATGCTAGACTCTTTCAATGGCACACTTATGGCCATTTCTCCTTTCCCCTCCTTTCTTTTTTTCAGTCTTAACTGTGAGTGATGGGCTAGATAGTAGTTCCTGGAGAGGGGGGATGATAATCCTTTTCATGATAAAGGAACTAGGTCGTAACTGAGCTGCCTCTAGAACTGTCTTTCCAGTCTTGCAAGGATTTTCTAAGGACGATTGCTCTTGATTTCTCAGAAACTGGACTGTAACTTGAAGAACGTTCTAGGTTGATCTACCTGTCCAACTGCATCATAAAGAATGCACAGAGAAACCTCACAAACTTTCTCCCAGCTGCAGTTTCTGTGCCATAACCCAGACAATTGAAAGTGTTTCTAATTAGTTAGAATGACCCTGAGTGGTGAGTCTCTGGGGATGCTTATGGCATTCCCCATGACAGTAAAGCCAGTGTGTGACTGACAGTGGAGTGGAGAAGGGTGGAGTTGTATTCACTTTTATGAGTTTTATGAGTTCCTACAAATGCCTGGAACTGACTGGGTGCCGGGGTTCCAAGTACCCGGGTTGAGAGTTAAGTCCCTTGAAAAATGTTTTCAAGTTTTTCGATTTCACAGAAGGTGCAGGTTCTGGTCAGCTCCAGCCAGAACTTAAGCTCGACTTGGTGACAACAGATGACATGATGAGCAAAACAGAGAAAGTAAAAGAAGACACCAGACCTCACCCTCATGGCTGCTCTCAGAGGGTTCTCAAGATAAGAGTCACACAACAGTTCCTGTGCTGTGGCACACTACCATAGCATGACAGTTCTCAGAATAAATCACAGGTCTCCTACCCTCATAGCCAACTCAGTAGGTGACTAAACTACTCAATGAGTCAACCGCCAAGAGAGGGCACCCTACTTAGGGTCGCTGGGGTGATCAGGCCCAGAAAGCCATAGTTGGGGCTCCAGTGCTGGAGGCCTTGATCCTTGAAAGATTCCTTTGTTTCCCCAGTTGCAAAGTTCAAAAGGAGATGAAAATGGCCATTGTAACTCTAACAAAGATGAAAGAGACACGTCCATTACCTTGAAGATCACCCCTGACCCTATGGCAGCATCCTACATGTGGTTCCTACTGTGGGGTTCCTATAGCAAGGGGAGATGGGCGTGGCCCCCAGCATTGCATCCCTTGTGTACCTTCCTTGGTATGCCTGGCAGTAACAGGTGCCTGGTGAACATCTTTCCTATTCTGCCTGGCAGTAATAGGAGCCTGGTGAATGGTCCCCAAGAGAAAAGGAGAAGTTTAAGAGAGAACAGGATGGAGAAAAATAGTGTAGAATTTTCCACTGAGCTGGGGGACATTCTACCCAATTGCGTGTTGGAGCCATTCTTTGAAGGAGGGTTTCCCACATGCAACCAAAGGTTAGACTTTGGTACTTTCCTTGAACTGTAGTCCCGATTGAGACATTCACACAGTTCAGAGCATGGTGAGGTGCCACGGGAGGTATCCCAATCCAGCCTTAGGAAAAGAAACCTTCCAGGGGAGTCTTGCAGATTGCCGGCCATCCTAAGGACTTAAGTGGCTGACCCGTGCCCACCTAAAATTTGTATATTAGAGATAGAGTTAGGAAGGAATGGAGTAATTCACTCTACATCGCCCTTAGGCTTAAGGTACTGATTCTCTTCAAGCTGAATGCCATGATTTGCCCTATAGAGTAGCCATGGGAAGCAAACGTGGATTCATGCAGCTATCCAAGAAAGTTCCTGATGGAGAAGTGAATTTAGATCCATCCTCGAAACAGAGAGAGGCACAAGGAAGAAAAGGGCACTTACCAGAAGTCGAGCTCACAAACCTATGAAGCAAGTTTTCGATATGGGCCACAAGATATGATATGGGCTTGGCAAGCTGAAGAGTCAAAAGAAAGATTTATTGGACTCTCAAATTCTGGTGGTGGTGCTCTTTTATTTATAGAATGGTACAGGACAACATGGCGACAGGACCCATGGGCAGTAAATAGTTGCTGCATGGGGACAGGACCTATGGGCAGTGAAGAGCTGCTGCTGCTGCATGGGGAAAGGTTTCATGGGCAGTCAGAGGTCCTGCTGCTGCCCTGAGTTGAAGGTAAGGGCTAATTTTATAATGCATTGGTACGTGACATTTTTACTGGAAAAAGAACATATGATGTTAAAAGTCATCTTAGTGTAGTTTTGATTTGCATTTCCCTGATGATTAGCGATGAT
>NW_025802761.1:0-26835 GCF_021613505.1 Equus quagga | reverse complement strand
GTTACCTGGATCAGCTGTCAGTAGATTCATCTAGGCAGGGGAGGCAAACTTTTCTCTAAAGGGTCAGATAGCAAATATTTTAGGTTTCACCAGCCATATGGGCTCTGTCACAACTACACAACTTTGACGTTATAACACAAAAGGAGCCAAACACAAGATGTTAATGAATGGATGTGGCTGTGTTCCAATGAAACTTTATATACAAAACAGACACTGGGCTGGATTTGACCAATGGCATACAGTTTGCCAGCCCCTGATCTGGGGCAGTTATTAAAAATACAAATGTGTGGGCCCTCCTCAAGACTGTTTGAACATGTGTCTGGGGAAAACAATATTTTAATTAGCTTTTTCAAAGATCTGATTTAATGAACAGATAACAATTTAAATATAAAACCAAATGGACTGTCTATTATAAAGTGTTATGAAGCACAGATGGGTGTTTAGAAAGCTCATGCTCTCAGGCATTTAGAGTATTCACTCAATAATTGGTTTACATGAACCTTTATTCTGCTCTTTTGAAGAGGTGAAGGAATAGTAATCAGGCTTGAACAATCAAAAATCCTAGAAAAAGTAGGTGTGTTTCTGTAGGTATCCTATACATATTGCTTAACTCTATCTGGTTAAAGGAATACAGTACTTCCTGAATCCCTGCTGGGAGCTGTAGAAAACACTGGGCAGATGCCAAGGGGAGCAGGGCACGGACCCTGCTCTCAAGTGGAGAGTAGACCACACGCAAACAATTGTAGTGCAAGGCAGACAGAAACACGATCTGCAAAAGAACTAAGAGAAAGAACTTTGGGACTTCACAACGGAAGTATTCATTTAATATAGATCAGAAAATCGTTTTCTTAGGCTGTGGCAGTTCTGAAAGCCATGAGGGAGAGAGAGGCTGTGTTTGAGGAGCAATATGTTTGGCTGGAAACAAGGCTGGAATGACGGCATCAGTCAGTGGAGGTCCTCTCACGCTGTGATGAGTGCTTAGTCCTACAGGCGATGGGGAGAGAGTGAGTGTTGTTTGAAGACTGAACTTGGGCATTGATGGGATGTCAGGGAATGGAAAACAAGGCCAAAGGAAACCAGCTAGTAGGACTTCTTCTTTTGGCAACTTCTCTTCTGCTCCAACCTTGTATTTTTGATATGATCTCAATCACAGCACCCTAACCCTCATTACAGGGGAGGGCACAAGTCCCAGGCCTTGCCTATTCCTCTGGCTAGTAAGCCATCTAGGGGCGGTCTTGTGACCCAACCCCAGCCAACAAGGGTCCTTCCCTGGAATTTTCCATGTGGACTGCACCAGGAAAGTCCCTTTGCTCTCTGATCCAGTGGGACCCATAGCTGCAGAAGGCCATGTTCCCTTCCGTGTGGACAAGCCCAGGAGAATAAAGCTGACAGGAGAGAGAAAGAGAAAGAGAGACAGTGAGAGCAAAGATGAGGGACCATATGGTCCCTGACAGACAGAAGAGAGCGCCCGTCAGCTTTCCCATCCCTGAGCATGAGGGCTAGAGGAGCTCCTGTATTCATCTTCCTCTTAGAGATCTATGTATCTTTACAATGAAAACCCTCTTTATTGACCTAATTTGAGTAGGTTTCCGTTTCTTGCTGCCAAAAGAGATAGGATGAGACTGTACCGGTATGACGTCACTGAGAGAGCTATTCAAGGAATTTATCAGCCAAGGAGGACAGAGACAAGATCAGGAATCAAGAGCTGGAGGCCAGGGGGCAGCGGGTGTATTCTCCACCCTTCACCAATGGAAAACCCCAGTTTGGACAGCCAAGCCAGTCACCCCAGTCTCTTCTTACAAGCTTTCCCATCCCCCATGTTGGAGTCCCTCACCCCTCCCCTGCTCCCACTAGGTGAGGATTTGCCAGTTGTGCAGGGGAAGCTTGGGAGATGGATGTCCCCTGGAGAGCCACCAGCATATGTCCAGGAGAAGAGAAAGGGCCAGGTGGGTGAGTGAAGGGTAGCTCATTTGGAGCATGGTCCATGAGGGAAAGTGTTGGGAAATGAGGCTGGAGAGGCAGGCAAGGACCAGATCCTGTGTGGGGTTGGACTTTTCCTGAGGGCCATTATCCTGTGGGGGTGGGGACAAGAAGTATTATTTGGTTTTAAGCAGGGGAATAACAGGCTGAGTACTGCATTTTTAAAAAGATCCAAATATCAGCTGGATGGAGGGTGATCTGGAAGGAGGAAGAGAAGAGAGGCAGGGAGGCCCGTTAGGAGGCTGCTGGGATCATCCAAGCAGAGGAGACGGAGGGTGGAGGCAGAGGAGCAATGGGCAAGAGCTCTGGCAGGTTGGATGCCCCCAGGCTCTGCTCCCCCTCCTCTCTTTTTGCTGCTTTCTCCACTGCGCATCTGCCCAGATTCTCTGCTTCCTGGGGCAGGGTGTTGGGCTCCTCGTTGGCCTGGGAGCTCCAGGGCACAGTGGCTGGGTCTCCTTCTGCATCTTTAACTTGGACAGAGCAGGACAGAGCTTTGTCCTGAGATCTCTCCAGCTGGACTTCAGGTCAATTGGTCTCAAAGCAATTTATCTAATGACTCGTCCTAACATCAGTCTC
This sequence comes from Equus quagga, assembly GCF_021613505.1. Taxonomy (NCBI): domain Eukaryota; kingdom Metazoa; phylum Chordata; class Mammalia; order Perissodactyla; family Equidae; genus Equus; species Equus quagga. The sequence goes on along the minus strand of NW_025802761.1, from coordinate 24,279 downwards.
CTTCTTGGTGTTTTTATTTCATCTTTTTGGTGTTCTGTTTTGTTGTTTTGGTGTTGCCAACTGTTTTGGGTCATTTAAGAATTTTTAAATCAGGTTTTCAACCAATCAATTCAGGACATTTTTGATATAATTGCATATATCTAATAATCAATTTTGCAGTATTTTTATGATTGGGGAAAGGTTTTTTATCCTTTTCAGTGGCTCCTTCTCTCTCCCCTATTTCGTGTACATTTTATACTTTTTAAGAAATTTTAACTAGTTTTTCCTGGGATGTAATCTTTAATATTTAGTTTTATTTTTAGAGCATCAGAAGAAATGCAAAAACTCCTAAACAATGGTTTCTTTTTTTTTTACCCAGTTCTAGGCTAACTTTTAGATAAAATGGTTGTCAGAACGCCTGTTTGGGGCGTGGTCCCTACAAACCTTACCATATAAACAGAGTCTGAAGGCTTCCTCCTGGGATTTTCCTGATCGGAACCTGATTTTCGCTGTGTACAGTCCACTCATTTCCATACTGAGATTTCTGATGATCAAGAAACCCAGCTCTGTTAGGCTGAATATGTGCTTGTATTTTTCTTCAAGGCCATACCATTCAGGATTAGGTTTCCAGGACACCAGAATCAAATCTCTCTCATCACCAGAATCCCGAATCCACTCGATCTCTCAGACGTCAGGGGACGAGCAGGAGTTCAGTTGCAGCTGCACAGACCCCCCGATATCGACCCTGATATCAGTTTCCCCACATTAAACCCAGCATATATGGGGTTAAAATCAAAACACTCATTCCCTGCTTACTCTTTGGCTTCCTGGCTCCAGAATCCACTATCCTCCATGGAGACAGACACCGTCAAGGACAAGCACCTGGAGTATCTCCTCCTGCAAAGAGATATGGGCTGGTGGGAAAGCTGCTGACCAGCAAGGTCATGAGCTCCCTCCTCTCTCCAAGTGTCTCAAGGCCAAAGACAGGCTGGTGGGAAAGCTCCGACCAGCAAGGCCATATGCTCCCCCTCCCCTTCCTAAAGCCCCAAATAAAACCCCTTCCTTTTAGCTTTCCAGGGAGTTTGGGATTTCAGTGTTAGCTGCCCTCTCTCCTTGCTCAGCGCTGTGCAAAAATAAAATTCCTACTTTCTTCCACCACTCCTGGTGTCAGAGATTGGCTTGCTGTGCAACGGGTGAGCGAACTGACTTCATGTTCGGTAACACCCCCAGGGTCCTTTGCAACGTGCAGGACGAGCTGGGGTCTTTGACAGCCTGGGAACCTGGTGAGAGAACAGCTGAGACTGAGGAAAGGAAGAAGCAGGGCAAACACCATGCTGCATCTCCTCTCTGCTTTCACATCTCATTAACTTTATATTCATACAAAGAGAACTCTCTCTTTCTACAGACAGGGGAACAAAGCTGAGACAACTTGCCCAGGCCTTGGTCCTGCCTAGAACATGGCAGTTTGGATTCAAGCACGTGTCTGTCACCCTCCCACACTCACGTTCTTTCCTTTTCCTGCAGCTTGCACCTAACATGGTCTTTGGTCTCATTGCAGAAACAAGAAACTGAAAATATTAACGCTGCTAAACAATAATCCAATTTCCCCATTAGTTTGTACACACCAGAAGAAAATCATTCCAGCTTTGTCTGTTGCCACCATTTTCCCCTCAACCCGCTGCACTGTGGCTGCTGGCCCATCACTCCTCTGAAATTGCTCTTTATTGGGTCACTAACAACTCCCTAAAATTAGCAAAGTCAACTGTCACTGGTCAGTCCTAGTCTTTCAGGACCATCTTATGGCATTTGACATGTCATTGTTCTCCCTTCCTTGAAATTCTACTTATTTGATACAAATTTTTCTCCCTCTGGGCCCTCAGCCAGCCTTCATTCAGTAAATGCTTAATGAGCTTGGCACAGGTGAGGTCGCTAGGGACACAGTGGTGGACAAGCAGACCAGGTCCCTGCTCTCATGGAGCGTCCATTCTAGTGAGGGACACTGCTGGAAAAAGCAGGGAAAACAAATAACTTCAGACAGTTATAAGTGCTGTGAAGAAAATAAAAAGGATGTGGCATAGATTTCATCTCTGTTGCCTGGCATCTGAACTTCCTTCACATATCTGTGGAATTTCTGCCTTATGAGGCAGAGCCCACCTCCCGCTATGAATGCCAGATACTTTCCCAGCCTCCTTTGCAGCTGAGATAGCACATGACCTGGGCTCTTCCAATCAGATGCACCTACCACAGACTTTCAAACACAAGCTAGTGACATGAAGGGAGGAGGCCCACAGGATCTGTGCTGTTGACAATGGCAGTCATGGCAGCAGCCACATACAATTGCCTGAGGCAATGGTGGCAGCAGTTCTGGGGCAGAGAAAGTGTCCAGAGTCAGTGGAATAGGGGTTTGAGCTGTGATGTCTTGGCCAGGATTAACAGACCAGCCTCTGCTGGACCAGCTCTGGTGGCGTGACTCAGGGTGTGGCTCCTGGATGAGTGGTCTCAAAGCCTGGCCATCTGGACCCCTCAAAGCTCTGTGGGTCACCTGCTAAGCTCTGACATATACATATTCGGTTAGTCAGCTGCTTTCTCTTGCTTGTGACCAAGAACCCTGACTGACACTTAGGATAATGTGACAGAATAGTGGCGGTTTGGTGGCGATCTGGGGGTGTGGGTCGTTCATCAAGAAAGTCCCCTATGACTGGATGCCAGTTAAGGTGAGTCCTGAATGATGACAGGACAGAACGAATTATTCCAGGCAGAGGAAAGAGCGTGTGCCAAGTTTCCAGCGCAGAAATGATCTTGGCCCCCATGTCCGACAGAAGGAGCGCCATGGCTGGGGCGGAAGGAGCGAAGCAGAGATCTGAAGACAGGAGACTGGGAGCAGGGAAGGCTTCGCAGGGACGGTAGGGAGATTGGACACAGTCTGAGTGCAACAGGAAGCTGCTAGATGGTTCTTAGCAAAGTGATATCATGTGATTTACATTCTTAATGACCACTTTAGAGTAGATACGGTCTGGAGAATGGTTGATAGGAGGGAAAGAGTAGGAAAAGGGATTCCAGCGAGGGGGTTCTTGTAATAGGTTAAGTAAGAGAAGGATGGTGGCACAGGATGGGGAGAAGAGGAGAGACTCAGGAAAGAGCTGACATGGACTGCTGATGGACTGGATGTCAGAGGGAAGGAAAAGAAGAATCAAGGATGACTTCCTGGTTTATGGCTTAAGTAAATGGGTAGAAGGTGTGACATTTATTGAATGGTAAATATTTTTCTTTCTTTCTCTTTGTTTGTTTGTTTCTTTCTTTCTCTCTTTCTCTTTCTTCCCTCCTTCCTTCTTTCCTTGCTTCCTTCCTTCCCTTTCCTTCTTGTCTTTCCTTCTTCCTTTCTATCCCTTTCTTCCGCTCTTTCTTTTCTTTTTGCTGAGGAAGATTGGCTCTGAGATAACAACTATTGCCAATCTTCCTCTTTTTCCTTTAGGAAGATTCACCCTGAGCTAACATCTATGCCAGCCTTCTATTTTGTATGAGAGTCACCACCACAGCATGTCCGGCAATGAGTGGTGTAGGTCCAGGCATGGAAATTGAACCCTGGCTGCCAAAGCAGAGTGAACAAACTTAACCACTAGGTCACGGGCCCGGCCACCTGTAATTATTATTAAAGCATAGGGAGGAACAGGTTTGGGGTGAGGGGAGGCATAAAACAAGAATTTGGGTTTATACATGTTAATCTTGGCTTCCAAGATGTTAAATAGGCTGTAGAGTCTGGGTCTGAAGCTCAGGGGAAGGTCAGGGCTGGAGACATGGCCCTCAACCCAGCCACACTACTAAAGCCATGGGATTAGCTAAAATCATCTAGGGGGCATTATAGCTAGGGAAGCAAAGATGGTGTAGCACCAACCACCACTAAGAGAGAGGGACAAGGAGCATCCAGTGGGAAAAGCCGGTGAACACAGTGTCGCAAAAGCCAAAGAAGGAGTTCCAGGAAGTGAGGGGAGGGCACTGTGACAGCCCTGCTGAGAGGTGAGGCCAGGCTGCCCTCTGTTCTTTTCTTTTCCTCCTGAGTACTTCCAAAATTCTTTGGTGCTTCTCCATTCCACTGGTGTTTACCCCCGTAATACATACATTTCTCTGCTCTTACATTAAATATTCGAATTATGCCCTTCCTCCCTCCATGTCCCACTGCTCACCACCCCAAGTAGGATGAGAATGCGGAACACTCAGTAGCCCCGGTGTTCTCTGCCACCTCACAGTCTTGTAACATTCTCACCCCTCTCCCTGCAGCAGCCGTCCCACCTAGAGGCTTTACCGAAACAGTCAAGTGTTCTATTTCCAGACATTATTAGATTTTCTCCAAAAATGTGGCTTCTTTGTTCCAGGAATCGTTACTTTTCACTTAAATCACAAATTCCCAGTCACATTACCATCATCCATTGTATTTAATTAAAATTGTTGTGTGATTCTTTGCTATCATTTTTGACCATATCTTTTCCCACTCTGGAGATCTCTGTTATGATGAATTTGATACTTGATAGAGAACCTTTTTGAGGATTTCCCTTAAATGGACTCTTTGGTGATATATTCTCTGAATCCTTACCTCAGTGCTAATATTTTCTTTTACCCTGACATCTGGTGACATCTAGTTGTCTAGTAAGTGACATCTAGCTGATTTGCAAGGATTTGTCAATTCCGTCCTTTCCTTTAAGCAGCACATAGATGTCCTTTCACTGTCATCAAGCTTCCATTATTGTAGACAAGAAGTTTGATTATTTTTCCTTTCAAAGTATTTTTCCTTTGGAAGCTTGCTAAGTTTTTGTTCTTTTTTGTGGTATTGTAAGAATTATACCAGCTACTCTTAGGTGCGTGTCTTTTTTTTTCACTGAAGTGAAATCCTCATACATACAATTAACACTATAAAGTGTATATTTTTTAGTGGCATTTCATGTATTCACAATATTGTGCCACTGCCACCTCTCTCCAGTTTCAAAACATTTATATCACCCCAGAAGAACACCCCGTATCCACCAAATAGTTACTCTCCCTTCCTCCTCCCCATTCCCTGGTAACCTCTACCAATCATGCCTATGTAACGAAGTCTCCATAAAAACCCAAAAAGGTGGTGGTAGGAGAGCTCCTGGGTTGGTGAGCACAAGGAGGTGCTGGAGTGTGGCCCACCTGGAGAGGGCATGGAAGCTCCACATCCCTTCCACATACCTTGCCCTGTGCATCTCTTCCATCTGGTTTTTCATGAGTTATACCTTTTTATAATAAACCAAGAATCTAGTAAGTAAACTGTTTTCCCATTGTTCTGTGAGCTGCTCTAGCAAATTCCTCCAACCTGACCAGGAGGTCATGGGAACCTCTGATGTTTAGGCCGTCAGTCAGAAGCCAGACGGTAACAACCTGGACTCGTGACTGGCATCTGAAGTTGGGGGGATTATAGTCTTGTGGGGCTGAGCCCTAAACCTGTGGGATCTGACACAAACTGCAGGAAGACAGTGTTAGAACTGAGTAAAATTGTTGGACACCCAGCTTGTGTCTGAGAAATCACAAAATTGCTCCGTGAGGGGAGAGGAACACACACATCTAGCGTCAGAAGTAGTGTGGTAGTCGCGTGAGAGTAAAGGAGAAACAGAGGAGTGTGTTTTTCCATAGCAGGTAATTTATCTGTTTAGATTGTCTTTCTCTTCTGGAGTCACTATGGGTAAATTATATTTTCCTAGAAAATTATCCATTTCATCTCAGTTTTCCATATATTTGTATAGAGTTAAGCAAAATGGTTTTTCCTTAACTTCCTTTGTATATGTGTTCTTTTTTCCCGCTGTCTCATTTCTTCTTTTGCGCATTTAGGCTTTTGTGGGAGGGTTTTTGAAAGATTGGAGCCACTCAATCATGCTTGTGTGCTCGTGGCAATAAATCAGGGGTTTCATCTGTTTCAGACAAAACATTTCAAAGTAGGAGACGGTTTGTTTCCCCAAAGCAATGTTTGGTGTTTTAAACAAGGATCTGATGAATAAATGAAAAGCAATAGTCTATATTGGAGTATAAGAGGAAGCCATTTGGTTTACAACTAATTTGGCCTGAACTTCTGTTTCCAAAAGAGCTTGACGTGGCCTGTTGAGCATTCATTGTACATCTGCTTTAAACATTTACAATGTCCCACAGGCAAGAATGATGCCCTTAAAGATAGGGATGTCATTTCCCCCCATATGGCATTTCTTTAAGGATAAGCATCACTTCCAGGGAACTAAGGATTCATTTCTGACCTGCTGCATTCACCTGGTGACCACCAACTTGTTGTCCCTGCTAAGCGTCTTGTGACTGTAGGAAGAGAGATATTCCTGCCATATGTGATGTATGCTCTTTGTTCCAAGATGGTACATAACCACTCTGTACACTCCATTTCTTTGGTGCTCTTTCTTCCTTGGAGAAGGAAGTCCTGGCTATAGTCCTCAAAACTGGCTCATAATAAACTGACCTCAATTTTGATTTATAGATTGATTATGGATTCTTGCATCGACATTTCTTCTTGTAGTCACAGCAGGATTTCAGAGAAATGCACTGGAGACCACCTGGAACCTCCACTGAACTGGCATTCAGTACCAATAGGGGCCCGCGGAGCCCCCTGGATCACTGCATTCTTCAGGTGACCCTGCTGAGATCTTCTGAACTCTGACCTTCTGATTTTAAGTCAATGGTCCAGAGTTTATACAAGCCTTAAGACTAGGTGTCTTAGGGGGTACCGGTACACACCCTAGGTAAGAGGAAGCTAGGGAGAATTGCTAGGAAGGAGAAACCTAATGGGAATTTCCTAGATCAGGGGAGGCTAGGGGGTAATGTGGAGTGAATGGGGCAGACTGACCTTTTTAATTTGGCTTTAAGTCGGACAGAATTGTGTTTATAAAATCTGAACAAACTGCTTGATAGAGAAATGAGAGTCTGAACATGTTCAGTTCCAAAGAACAGGACACCAGCTCCTTCCAGCTGAAAGGCATTTTCAGGTGACTCAGAACCTCTCGGAATTGTCAGAGGATCAATCCTCATGATGCATGACCCACTATCATTCACATTAAGTAATTAAAGCCTCCTCCAGGCGTATTAGGAGTGGTCTTCCAGTGATCAAAGCCCCCACTGCAGGCCAATAGTGGGAGATCTTGAGTCACGTAGAGAGTGTTTATGACCCTTCTTTAGGAAGTTACACTCACATTTCTGACCCACTACACTGTCCTTAGTTATAGTAAAATTAAACTAAAGGAAAAATGTTAAATTGAGTTTCTAAAAGCCAACCAATTCCTGAATGGGCCGCCTCCTCTTGGAACTGCAACTGGCTTCATGCTGAAACTTGCAAGTGCTTAACAAAATGGGGATTGCAGGAAATGGCTGGCAAGATATCCTGGGATAATTTAAAGTTACAGTGGCTACTGTGGGGCTCCTTTTTAAGAGGCAGGTAATAGAGAAATTTTTAAACAGCCGAGCTTGCCACCATCCAGCACAATTGCTGAAGATTAAACCTCCAGAAGCTGTAAATATTTATGAAGAAGAGCAAAATCTTACGAAATTTGTTTTGTATCCTGAGGGCTTGGCTTAATAATCGTCTGGTTGGGGTCCCAAAATACAGTCAGACAAAAATGCGGTTTCACTCCATTTTTTGGTCAGAGATGGTCGGACAGAAATGCGGGTTGCATTCCATTGGATGCTGAGGGTCCCCCCAAACAGCTGCCAGCCTCCGGGGAATTACAGTGGCCATCAGAAGGAATGTTCTGATTATCTAAGATCACTTAAGAAGTACACTTAAAAGCAAAGACTTTAAACTCCAAAATAACCTCATTGAAAGTTTTGTTGCAAAAAGCTAATAAAAATTAAGTTACAAAAGGTAGCTAAAGGAAAATATATCAGGCCATGGCTTTACAGACACCCCTGTAGCTACTCCCTGAGTTAATGAGACTCTGAGACACTTTCTGGGAAACTGCTATGTTAAAGATCACTGGAATGGTTCAATACCACCAGGTAGTTACTCGTTGTCCTGGCTGAAACCTGACAAGACACTTGAAAAGATTTAGCAACTTATGATCAGAAATTCAGCCAAACTGGAAGCTGATATTCAAAGCGTGATAGGGATATTCTTTCTAGCTCTTCTTCCCTAAGTTAAAATCAAACTAAACACCCACATGGAAGAAAGCAAATTAGGGCTGATGTAGTTGGACAGCTAGGTCCACCTATAGTGTCATCTAGGTTACAACCCAATTTCTGAGGAATTAAGAGCAACTGTCCTTAAAAAACAAGTCCTTGCAAGACTAGGAATGCAGTCTAGAGGCAGTCCAGGTTCTACTCATTTCCCTTATCTCAAAAGGCATATCATCTCTCCAGCAACTGTTAGCTAGTCCATCACCAATTCGTAAGAGTGAAGAAAAAAAAGTAAAAAAGGCAAGAAAAACGACCATAAGAGCACTTTCTCCCCAAATCTAGAATCTTGAGTGTCTTCTCCACAAATATTAGTGGAAAAAGCTTAAAACTAAATTTGGACTCAATTATTCTTTCATAACTAGTGAGCCTTACATTACTGTACCTGATTCATGGCAGTAATCTTAAAAGAGTAGCTGTGGAGCGGTTGTGTATGTGTATCCATATGTGTGTTATGTATGTGTGATGTTTTACCTCTGGATGGTATAATTTCTAAAGAGCTCTATTTAATTGGCTTAATGTAAGTGTTTTTTAATAAATGTAATGGAAACTAACATAAATGTCTTTCAAGCTAACGTGATGTAAAATCACCTTCGGTAAATGAAAGCTAATTTAAGTTTGCTGGTTTGATTAAAATAAACACATTTTCAGAGTTCTCAACATGGAAACAAGTAAACTAAATAGATGTGAAAAAGATAAAAATCTTGGGTGGACTTTTTAACAATAATACTTTACTATGGTGTATGTACTTAAAACAATTTCAAAACTTTTTGGAAACTTGAAAGCTTAGTGCTTTCCTAATTGAGTTAAATGATAAAATTTATTGAGTATCTAGATCATTCCCAAATGAGATAAAATATTAGACATTAATTATTAAATATAGTTTAAGTACTTTTGTCTTAGTAGAGAGAAAGCAAAAGATGCTTGGGTCTATTAGTAAACATGTTTTAATTTTATTTAAAAATTATGCTATGAAGTAGCATGTTTCTAGAAATCATAAAAGTATTTGTAAGTTTTCCAAGCCACAGAATGCTCATGTAAAATACACTTTATAATTGCTTACTTAGCTTTCACTAAAAATTATGGTCTTTGAGGGTTAAAAATTCTAATTAATATATGTGATTAAGGCTACTAAAATTTAATAAGGGAAACATCTTTGTGTTCAAGGAAAGTAAGATGTATGTTTTCAGTAAAGAGGTATAAAGCATGGAAGTATTTTCATTTGTTTTGTCAAGAAAGATAAATTTGTCCTAAAGTACTAGGAAGGAAAGAAGGCATGGGATAAATTCTGAATGTGAAAAGAAAGTTATGGAGGATTTGTGGATGAGGAACTCTGAGGGAAGAATTTTGTGCATTGTCAAGTTGGCCAAGATTAATATGAATTTAATTGAATGAGTAAGGTTTAATGTCAAAAGCAAGCTAGTACAACAATTAGAATTTGGTTTTCTCTTTCTTAAAAGGATACTTTTGCTGAACTTTTAGTCTGCTCTTGGTTCAGAGATTATGAAAGGTTTTCTTTACTTTTGAGTTCGTCTTACTTTGGTTAAATGGATAACTAAGGCATTGTTTCACAGCAACCATTGTTTCACAGCAACACAGTTCAGCAAACAATTGATGTTGTTTGACCAAGTGTTGTAACTTTTTGATATTTTGCACAAGCGCCCCCCAAATCATATCCTAATAAAGTCTTTCTTTTGACTTAAAAATTTCTCCGCTGATTTTCAGAGGGCCCCTGGGCCATCTCAAAGAAATGTGTTCTCTCTTCCTTTAAAAAGGAAGATACTAAGCTAATTAGACTTGTTCAGTATGCTAAGTTGCATGGGAAGCATTGTCAAGTAAATGCTGATAAGCCTTCTTAGGTCATATTGTGCAGGTAAATATTATTCAATTTACTCTCTTAACCCCGCTACACTGCTTCTAGCACCACAGGAGGAAAATGACCATGGCAGCATTCGATTATCTAATTGGGTTTACAGCTAGGTGTTAAATAAATGATAAGCAAGGACATTATCCAGCTGGACATGCTGTCCAGCCTTGAGAATGCCCACTACTTCCTATTCACTGTACTAAGCCAGTAAAAGATTTCCTTCCCCAGGTTCAACAAATTGCCACAGAAGAACAGAAGCAAATGTGGCAATAAAAACAGGGAATTTTTGACACCACTGCACAGATGTGGTTTGGGTTCAATAAAAAAACACCCAGAAACCATAGTGCCTACTGGAGCACAATTGCCACTGCTCCAGCATACAACCAATTAACTCACTGGGCACCTGAAAAGATGATTCCATGGGGAAAACAATTCTTGGAAAGTTTCTCCCACAGTGGTTCATAAAGCCTATACTCGTGCTATACGCACAAAATATTATCCAGGGAAACTATTTCATGGGTCACAAGGCCACTTTCTCTTCCTCAGGGACCCTTTGAGGTATGGCAATTGGGCTTTGTTCAAATTCCCTGATCTCAATGATAACTATATCTTGTAATGATCTGGATGTTCTCACACTGGGTTGAGGCCTTTTCTTGCAGAAGAGTGATGGCTGTAGGTAAATTATTATTGGAAAGGATAATTCCTGTTAGAGGAGCTCCTTCTGAGTTACACAGTGACCAGGGAACTCATTTCACCAGACAAGAAATTAAATCTATTGGTGACATTTGGCCAATAATACAACCCTAGAAGTAATGGCACAATCAAAACTCAATTGGAAAAGCTTTCAGAAGCATTTAATCTCTCATGGCCAAAAGATCTTCGTCTAAGTGCTCCTTAACCTTAGATCTACACCCTTTGGTAAACTTCGGTTGTCCCCTTTGGAGATAATAACGGGACAGCATATGCAATTAGATGAAGGAAAGTATGAACCAAGTTTTCTTAAAGGAGATATCTTACATTACTCTCAAGGCCTCATTGAGACAGTTAATGGAAGTGAGAGGTTGGTAGCTGATTCTTTTCCCAGTGAGCTCCTGGGAGATTAAGGCCTTAAGGACCATGGACTTCAACCTGGAGATTTTGTTCATTGGAAAAGACACCAGAGAATAGACTCTTGGCAACCCTGTTGGAAAGGACTATACCAAGTACTTGTAATCAATTCATGTGCTGAGGAATCAAAAGGCATAGACTCATGGATTCATACTTTTCGTTAAAAAAAAGTCTTTTTTACCTGAGTGGGTATCAGTTCTTATTTCTGATACCCAGCTTTAACTGACCAATGCAAACATCTCCAAACCAGGATGAGAAGAAGATGGCATCTGTTGTAGACAGCTTTCCCAAGACTGCAGACCTGTATTGCCAACATTATATCTCCTCATTTAAACCTCTGTAATGCTTAAACCATACACCTATTTCATGATTGTTCTATTTCAGGTTTCAGAATACTATCATATTTAAAGAAAGTGATTGATTTGGAACAGACTGGTCTTGAAGGCCAGGCATTTATTGGGTGGCTCCTAATGGAACCCAGTGGTTATATGAAACAAACCTCTGGCCTTGGCTACTATCTGTATGGCTAAAACACTGCACCCTGAGCTTCCCTTGGATACAGGGAAGGATTCACCCTGAGCTAACATCTGTTGCCAATCTTCTGTTTAAGGCCAGATAGGGTCATTCAGTGTCCCACTGATATGGCCACCTAGTAGCTATATTTATTCTTTCCTTGGGGAAAGAAGATGTTGTATCACATATAGAAGGCCTGACTAAATTAACTCGACAAGACCTTAATGATAGTCAAGTAGAAATAGCCTTACTAAACACTACAATGTCTTTAATGAGAAAAACCGTCCTTCAAAATAGAATGGCCTTAGATGTCCTAACTGCATCCCAAGGTGATACGTTACCATCATTTACACTGAATGCTGTGTTTTTACACCTGATAAACCTTCCAATGTGTCATCTCTGCTAAAGCACAGGAAAAAAAATAGGTGAATGCCTGATGTAATTCTACCTAGTCTTGATTTGTTTGGTTGGCCCCCTTCAGGTATTGGTTCCCTTTTTTGACCCAGATTACAATTCCTATTTCTATTCCTCCTTGGAATTCTTGTAGTAGTCATAATATTCAAACTAGTTACTGTTTTCTTTACTCAGTGTTGTAGAGTGGCATGCTGCCTAGAGTAATGATTGCTCAGTGACTTGCGATGGTCAATCGATCTTACAAGCCTGGACAAACTTCCTTTTTTGATAAAGACTATGCCAAATAACTCATTTTAAAACTAATCTTTTCAGATATTGAATTATCAACATTGTTCTTGTACCCATTCTATAATCGTAAACAACGTGAACATGAAGAGTCACGTGAAGTATATGCACAATATTTGTGTGACAATCTAAATTAACTGAAAAATTATGCAACCAAGAAATGCTTCCTCTGTTAATAAATACCGCTATGCTTGTCCAACTATTTCCCCCTAATGTGGATAACTGGGCAAAGAAATGTGTTCAAAGCCCAGCACCGAGGGATGTGATGAACCCAGGGCAGGCAGCAACCACCTTGGCACTGATGGACCATATTTTGATCATAAATGCTTTCTATTGAAAGATTATAGATAAAAGGGGGAAAATGATGAATAAATGAAAAGCGATAGTATATGAGGAAGCCATTTACTTTAAAACTAATTCAGCCTGACCTTGTTTTTCCAAAGGGCCTGATGTGTCCTGTTGAGCAGGCATTGTACATCTGCTTTAAGCATTTACTATGTTCCAAGACAGGCACGATACCCTCAAATAAAGGTATGTAATTTCCCCTCATATCAGCATTTCTTTAAAAATAAGCATCTTTTCCTGGAAAATAAGGATTCATTTTTGTCCTGCTGTGTTCGCCTTGTGACCACTGACCTGCTGACCACCAACCTGCTGTGCCAGCTAAGCATCTCGTGACAGTAGGAGAAGGGCTATTCCTGTCATATGTGATGTATGCTCTTTGTCCCAAGATGGTATATATCCACTCTGTACACTTCTTTGGTGCCCTTCCTTCCTTGGAGAAGGTAGATCCTGGGTTATAGTCCTCAAACGTGGCTCATAATAAACTCACCCTAATTTTGACTTAAGATTGATTAGGGATTATTTGCATCAATAGACCTAAATCACTAAATAGAAGGCAAGGGTCCAGGGTTTAGGAAAAGGCAGGAATGAGGGAATTTCCAAAGACCAACGATTTAATGAAGAGTGCTGCCAGAGCTCACACAGCAGCAAAGCTAGATCTGTGTATCTGAGTGGTCTCCAACTGCCTGACTCCTGTTTTCTCTCTCTGTCTTTCTCTCTCTTTCCCTCTTATATTTCAAAATTTATTAAGTGATTTCTCACAGGCTACAGAAAAGATTCTTTACTATGAACAGGGGGATGGAGTTGCAATTTACAAGAACACTGAGAGAAATCACTAGAGAGTAGTTGGTGCCACAGTCCTTATGAGATCCAGGTTCCTGATTTCCAGTTCTCTTCCTAGTGCACTGCTGGGACAGATAAAACATACAGGAAGGACCAATTCCAATAACGACTGAGAAAGTGGGCAAGGGCAGTGCGATGACAGCCGATCCATCTCTCAAATACCAACACATCCCGTGCCCTCCTTGAGGATGCACGTAAATATACTTCCATAAAATTTTTCCCTTGCAAAATTTTAAGGAACTAAAATTAAATATGATGACATGATGCTATATCCTTTGAATGGTTTTAAAAATTCTTCTTTTAAATAGAGGACAAAAGTTCACTAGCTCAGTCAACTTCAACTCTTAATAAAAATGAGTTATTCATGAACCCAGTGCTGCCTGAATCTGCTTTAATCCAAGCTATGTTTATAGGAAAGAGATTTTGTTTTCTCAATGTTTAAGGGATAGAAAGGACATTGTGGCTAGAGCCACTGGGCCCCCCCCACCCCCACTTCCCTGCCCTCCCCTGTCCTATGAGACCCCATGCAGCCTGGTAGTGGCTGCTCTCAATCTGCTTAGAATTTGGTAAGGCTGATGCCAGCTTGGGTGGGGCAGGAACAGCTGAATTTTCTGCTCTGAGGGACTTACCGCCCTCAGTGGTTGTGTGGCAACCAATAGCACACAAAGAGAGGGCAGCTGGGGGCAGAGGCAGCTTCCTGTGCATCTCACCCTGCCATGTATGCAGCTCTCTGAGAGTGGTGACAAATGCTACAATGGCAGAGCAGTGGAAGCTCTCCCAGAGGAGCCAGCATAGATGTACTACAGCTCAAGAAAGGAAAGACCCAAGAGGACTCCTTAAAGTGCTCACTGACCCCACGGACTCCATGACCCTAACCCAGAAATGATAGCATTTGTTGAGTAGAAAAAGGAAAGAGAATTCAGATGGGGGAAAGCACTAAGGGAGCAGCTGTTTCCCTATTGAGAAACATAAAAGGCATAATTTTCCTAGAGGCTGGGGTGGCGGGAACAGAAGTTGTAAGAGAAATTTCTGTCAAATAGCATAGGTTCCCCTACCTGCTTCATTAAGAATTCAGAGGTCTTGGTGTGGGAGTGGGGGTGGGGAGGGTTAGGAGAGGAGGGCAGCACAGCATGAGTCCCCAGCTCTCTGCAGTCTGAGGCAGAACGTGGTCCTGGGGCTCTTAGATACCTGGGCTAAGATGTAGTAGTGCTGAGCTCTCAGGCAAGTTCATTGGCCTCTCTGAGCCTTGGTTTCACCAAACGTAAGACGAGGGTGGTGTCATCTACTCACTGGGGCTACATAGAAAGCCAGATTCCTGCCATGTGTCACAGTGCCTGGTCATGAGCAACAGGTCTTCCGTTGTCTTGTCCTCCCTGCCTCAGTATCCCTCCCAGCCCCACAGGAAACACATGGTGCTGTGAGGCTGCAATGAGAGAGTGTATGTAACACTCCAGGTGCAGATCTTGCCTATGGTAGATGCTCAGCATGTGTTTATTCCTGTCCCTTCTGACCAAATCCTGTCCATCTTCTCAGTCACCCGCCCAACTCAGCTTACGTGGGGCTATCATTGTCACCATCTCACTGTTGTAACTTGCCCATCTGTCATTTACCCTCTCACTGGGTTCCAATTTTTTTGCTATTATAAATAGACCAAAATGAATGTCTTTGTGCATAAGTTTCTTCTGCATGAATGTTTTTCCCTTGGGGTAAGTCCCAGAAGTGGAGTTACCAAGGAAAAGGTAGAAATATTTAATTAATTAATTAATTAATTAATTAATTTTTTGTGAGGAAGATTGGTCCAGAGCTAACATCTGTACCATTCTTCCTCTATTTATGTGGGATGCCACCACAGCGTGGCTTGATGAGTGGTGGTAGGTCTGCACCCAGGATCCACTGGGCCACCAGGTCAGCAGTGGAGTGTGCGAACTGAGCCACTACGCCACCGGGCTGGCTCCCAGGTGTAAATATTATAAATGCTTAAATGTTTCTGACACAGCAAATGTACTACCAAGAAGCTTTTACTCATTTAAAAAGCTGCCTACAACATGTGACAGTGCCTGTCGTAGTGTCCCATTGTCAAATGGAGTATTCACATTAAAAAAAAAACCTGTGCTGATGTGACAGGCAAAATACAATACCTAGTTTTCTTCATCTGCATTTGTTTGATTACCTGTGACCATGACTGTCTTTCATGATTATTTATCTTACCTACTTTTTCCTTGTTTCGTCTCTCATATCCCCTGCTCATCATCAACAATCGTGGTAATATTTCTCCTATTGATTGGTAAGGGGGAATGGACTTTTTCAAAGGTTCCTGCAGTGTTCACCACAGTGCAGGAGGTGGAGGGCAGTGGGGAGCGTAGGGACGTGTGCAACCTCTGTGTTACCACAACTACCTCACGTCCCAGAGGGAAAACTTTCCTGTTTTTAACTGTTGGATCACGATAACACTGTCAAGTGTGAAACAAGGAGACATCACCTTTTTTTACAGTGTACATCGGCAAGTTTTTAACCAGCAAGAAATGTATGATACTGTATACATGAGGAATCTGTGTCCCTGTTCAGACACCAGTCGGAAAGTGCACGATTTCACTTACTTTCCCAAGAACACCTTGAGTGAGGCACTATTCTATCCATTTTCCAGGTGAGGAATTGAAGCCCAGAAAGATAAAGCCACTCTGCCAGGGTATTTACAATGTGTCCAAAATTTTATGACCAATATGTGGCAGAACCAGAATTTGTACCCAGTGGGTCTGATTGCTGTATTCAGCCCCTCGTTCTACCACAAGGAAGTTCTGGGGACAAGGGCAGGGGACCAGGTCACCAAGCCAGAGCCTGGTTCCCATGAGGCAGCTCCTGCAGCATAACCCCCACCCCCACGGAGAGCTCAGAAACAACCAGTAACCACACAGAAAGGTCACCAGCAGAGTAAGAGGGGAAGACCCCACTTCCCCCCGACACCAGAGGCCCATACGTCCACACCTCTGCAGATGGTGCCACAGCTCAGCTGTCCCTAATGATGGGCAGTGGGAGCTGTTCTGACCCCTCACTCACCACACATGCCCTCCTCAGCCTGGGAGGAGAAGAAGGAAGCAGGCTGGGCGCTGGGGAGCGGATGGAGACAAGGACCTGAGACTGTGGATTTGCTCCCACCAAACAGGAAGGTAGAAAATGAGACGCTGGTCGGAGGATCTCAGGGGCAGCAGCCCAATGGAGCAGGACAAATAACTGCCCTTTGAGGTAGAGGTTTGATGGAGGTTTTCCTGTCCTGAGGAAGTTGCAGGCATCCCAGAAAATCCCTATCCCCCTTTCTCTCCCCCTCAACCCCTCGAAGAAGCTGGAGGAGTCAGAGTTTTAATACCGTGCAAGCCTCAGCTCCCCCTCCCACCTGACTCCTCAGACTCCTCCATGCCTGCCTGGAGCCCCCCACCTGCTCTGCTGCTCACCTAGAAGGATGCTGATTTGCAGCATGAGGTTCTGGCAGGAGAACCAGCTGCGGCACAAGGAGTCCATGACTGCCTCTTGACGAAGTTAGACCATTGGCTCCTCCTCTGCCCGCCTCCGGTCCCCCTCCCATCCTCACTCTCCTCTTGAATCCTCTCAGCTCACACTCTTGTTGCCTGATGAACCAAGGGACATAAAAATGCGTAAAAAGAAGGATTTTTTTTTTTTCTGAGAACAATCCATGTTGATTATATAAAATTTAGAAAACAGAGAAAATTGTCCAGAAGAATAAAAATCACTTGTTATCACACCTCACAAAGCTAACTACCATACACGTTCTTTTCCCCCAGCTTTACGGAGACATTACTACCATTGAACATATGTATGTTAAGATATACAAGATGGTGATTTGATAAATGTATGCCCTGCAAAATGATTACCACAATGAGGATAGTAACGCCTCCATCTCCTCACATAATTACCAGTTTTTTGCACGTGTGATGATAACATTTCTGATCTACTTTCTTAACTTTCAAGTGTATAATATCAGCTCAGGGCCAATCTTCCTCGCCAAAAAAAAAAAAAATCAGTTTGGTTATATATAACAGAAATACCTCCAATGGTAGTGGCTTACAGATAATACAAGTTTAAGTTTTACTCCAACAAAACAAAATGCACCCAAAATGTTGTCCATGCATCCAATGGAATATTATTCACTCATTGAAAGGAATGACGTACTGATGCACGCTACAACATGGATAAACCTTGACACATTATGCTAAGAGAAAGAAATCAGACACCAAAGACCATATAGTACGCGATTCCACTCATATGGAAGTCCAGAATAGATTAGCAGATGTTCAGGGCTGCGAGAGGGTGGGGAAGAAGGGAGAAGGCAGTGACAGCTGAAGGACACGAAGTTCCTTTCTGAGGTGGAGAAAGTGTCCTAACATTGACTCTTTTGATGGCTGCACATCTCTGTGAATACACTAAAGCCATTGATTTGGACCCTTGAAGAGGGTGAAACGTATTGTGTATCTCAGCAAAGCTGTTTTTACAAATACGATTGTGTTGGAAGTACAGGACAAGACCAAGTGCTTTGGGGCCAGACTGACCTGGGTTTCACTCCTTTCTGTAATTTGTCAGCCTTGGATCTTGGACAAGTCATTCTACTCCTCTGAGCCACTTTCTCATCTGTGAAGAGGATGTAATGATCCTGGCTGCTCAGAGAGCTGTTGGAGGATTAACGAGATCATTCATATCAAGTGTTAGTCTCTGTGCCTTGCACGTAGTAAGCACTCAATGAATGTCAACTGCCTGAAATATGCCCAGAGCATCTGCTCAGGGGAAAACACATGGACCATGTGACGTGCCGGAGGCCCACAAGGCCTGTCCAGACACCTGCAAATAAATGTGGTAGAAAAGCAGATTTTGGCCTTTGGTGTGGACAGGTATAGGAAATGTGTCAAAATTATTTTAAGGACTAAAATATAGTGACATTCAGGCAGAGAAATTAGTGGTAGATATTTTCCCAAGGTGGGGGTCTAGGGGCTGCTCTATTGCTCACATTCTGATAAATGGGTCCCCCTAGATCTGTGAACCCTACAGAGAATGGGGACAGTGACTTGCCTCCCTTCCTCCACACATTCCCTAGGCTGAAGGCCCAGAGGAAAGAAAGGGTGAACACAGCAGTGGAATGGTTACAGGAATGCAATGGGCAGAGGCCAGCTCTCGCTGCAGGACTTGATAAGAATCAGAGGCAGATCTAAGTGATGGATGGGTTCAGCCCCAGGAGAGCCCGCTCTGGGAGGGAGAAGTTCTTCCATCACCTGCGTGGGGTAGTTTAAGCAGTAATAGATGCCACCATCATTTGCCGGGTCCCATGAGCTCTGAAAGCCAGGGGGGAAGACAGCATTCTCCTTGATAGAGTTGGTGTTCCACATGATGACGGTGGTAGGAATAGGGCTGCACGTTCTAAACGAATGCCCACAAAGGGATTTCTGCCGCACTATTAGTTTGGTTTTATACTGATTGCTGTTTCAGATGGCGAGGCCAGTGGGGAGCGTGCATCTGCTGAAAACTGGGCCCAGAGACTGCAAATCTAGGGGCAAACATTAATTCAGTCTCCCCGTGTTTTTTCCTCCTGCACAGGTGAAGTAATTGCATTTCTTGTTTTGTGACCCGTTTATTCCTGTCCTACGGCCACGAATATCTAGTTTCTTCTGTGTTTCCATTTGCTTAGGTTTCATGGCATTTCTTTCTGGTGAGTGGAGAACCCACTGTGTGTGTTGGGAAGTATGTTATGACACACATTTACATTTTTCTTTCATTGTAAAGAGTTTCAGTGGCTCATATCTTGAAATATAGAAATAAGCTGACTGAAGGAAATAGTGGGTATATATTTTCAGGTGGTTCCTATCCCCAAGGACAGTTTTATTTTTTGAAGGAAATTAGGAAAATGTACTGCCAGGAGGGGGCGCCCCTGGAATTGCGGTCTAGTAGTGAAGACAACACATTCATAATGGAAGAAGTGTCTCCTATACACTGGATTCTCAATAACATAGGAGTATGAGTTGAGCATTTGTGATGACACTGGGCATAGACAGGGCCCCATTTACTAAACCCAGAGACTCCTGAGGTAGGAACATGTCTCCCACTGTTGTGGTAGCTCATAGGCTTGGATAGTTCAGCAACTTGTCCAGGGCCACTCAGGTAATAAGTAAAAAAGATGAGATTCAGACGTAATTCTGTCTAGTCCTAAAGCCCCACATTTCCATGACAGCCAACTGTGGCGCTGGCACATCTTGGGAGGGTCTAACCTGAAGGGCGCTAGTCAGCACCGAAGCCATGCTGGTCAGTGCATGTCCTCAGGATCGGGGTCATGAGCAGTCTGCCCACCACAGAGGTGTTTCAGTTGAGTCAGGAAGTTTCAGAATGTTCCCGAATGTGGGAGAAATAACCCCACCCTGACCATTGCAGGGACTGTGCCCAGGGAGGTCCCCTTGTGGTTGCAGAGAGAACTTGTTAATGGGAAGGGGGTGTCTTGGGTCACTGGTTGACTGTGGAGCCTTTTACTTCAATGAATAACTTGGCATCTACTTCATATGTCATCCTTGACATAACTGTCAGCCTAAGTGCATCACCAAGAGTCTGAACGTTACTGAATATTGTAAACATTTAGAGCTTTGGGACCTGAAGTACTGTGGATGGCTGTGGCCTTTGAGATTCTCTCCCAAGAGGTTCAGAGTCCTGAGGCAAACTAGGCAGCATCCCTGAAAGCAGGGTTGAGAAAATGCGGTTGGAGGGAACCACGAAGGAGGTATGGGAGGCAGTCAGATGTGGAAAGGGGGCTGGAAGAGGGGTCAAGAGCAGGGAGAAGGGCATCAGACACCTATTGAGTGTTTATCTGATGACATAGAAATGATTTTGTCCATTACACAGATGAGGAAAGTGAGTTTGGAAAAGATTGAACAACTAGCCCAAGGTCAAACTGCTACTATGTGGCAAAGCTGGGACGTGAACCTGATACTAGTGCCCAATGACTTTCCATAACACCAGACGGCCTCTCAGAAAACACGGTCTTCATTCTCACCAGAAACCAACCATCCTTTCTCTTCTCTGAGCAGTTTTCCTCAAATCCAGGAACACCTACAGGCCTTTGGGTGATCCTGAGCTCAGCCACTAAGTGGCGACATTGTCTGATTGTGGCTCAGGCCCCACTCCCCTGGGGACATGAAGGAGGGAAGTAGTGGTGGCATGCCTGTTGTTGCTGCCCTGTGCTGGGCGCTTTTTGTACTATTTAGTCCTCCCAACAACCCTACGAAGTAGGTATTATCCCAGTTTACAGATGAGGCCATTGAGAATCTGCCCACGATTACACAGCCTGGTGGTAGAGGCAGAAATGGAATCAAGGTCTGTTTGTCTCCAAAGTCCCGCCTCCAAGCACGCTGGGCTCCCAAAGGAAAAGGCATCCTGTGCCCTCAGGATACAAGTCTCCTGGGGAGGTAGATGGGTTCTGGGGGACTCCATCTGAGTTTGGGCCAGGACTGTCTAGTGAAGGAGGAGGGTCCATGAGGAGTCCCCAAGTCTCAGCTCTGGTTGTTGAAGGGGAGAATTAGGTTTTAAGGTGGAAATCAAACACAGTGACTACCCTGCTTGCGAATCCCTTAGGATGCTGAGGGATTGCAGGCCGACCTCCCACCCTCAGCAAGTGTTTCCTCCTGCTCTGGAAGACATGCCTTTTCTTCCTGATGAAAGAGTGGGCCAGGCTGTATGAAACCTGTGTCCTGTGTATTGAAACATGAGATTCTCTCACAGACAGTGGTGTGCTGGAGCCAGCTGGAACTGGCTGTGAGAGCTGCTTTCATGCATCTTTTCCCAACCATATGTTCTGTGTCATCAGGTTGGTAATTTGAAATGAACCCTAGAGGGAGTATTTACACCACAGAAATTTTCGAAGGCTAGAGACCAGGGCTTGTTCCTCCTGAGGAGCCAGCTGTTAGGCGGTTACCAGCACACCACTGCCCACCAGGGAAGGCCGGTGGGAGCAGAGAGATGGACCAAGGGACCCCAAAGCTAACCCATGGATTTACAGCTTCCATCTCAAGTTCCCTCCAAGTCCTCAGGTTTTGAAGAGTAAATACTACTGGAGTAGAATTGCTGCCCAACTTAAGTTGCCTCTCTTTTCTCCCTCTTCTTTTTTGTTGTTGAGGGCAGATGACTCGATTTGAGTAGTAAAACACGAGTATGCTGTGTCTCCACTGGAAAGCAAGATGGCTGACGCTGGAAGATGTCTTTGGGCCCAACCCATGATGAAGTCATGCCTGGGTCCTATGGTGATGGGGCACCCACCGGTGACAGGGTGGGCTGTGGTGTTAGCTAGGGAAGGACAGCACACCTGTGACTGCTCAGGGTCTTTGTGGACAACTAGCAGAGAGGAGCTCACCTTTGTTTTCCCACAGAGTGGTGGTGTGGTCTGGGCCCTTGGGGGCTCAGAATCTGTCAGAAGAGGAGGTGCTTGGTGAGGTCATGCTGCCTGTGAAGCCACCTCAGGGCTCAGTGAAGGAGCAGATGGTGACCAGGACGGGAAGGGAAGTCCCTGGCAGCGCTGAGACACAGGCCTGCTCAGTAAATATCTGCTGAATGGAAACCAGTTATGGCTGCCATGTGTAGTTTAGCTGAAAGCAGCTTGTCTTGTTCGAGAGCATATGTGACACCCCAGGGTCCTCACAGGCAGGGTTGGCACTAGAGTGAGACAACAAGACACCCACTCTCAGGACCAACCTGCACTTGCACCAGCCCGAGTGGCCTCCTCGCCTCACCTGTTCACAGGACCTGGTTCCTGCATCATAAGAGGGAGGGCAAGAGCCAGTGATGCCTGTTGGTATCACAAATGAGTGATGACTTACTAAACTTCTGTGAGAACCCAGCACAGAGAGCACCTAATGGCTTCTGAGACAGAACAGGGCAGGCCCCCAGGGAGGCCATTTGAGCTGCTTCTGGAAGGGTCAGCAGACATGTGTCAGGAGACGGGAGGGAAGGGTGCTACTCCAGGGAGTAGGAGCAGGTGCACAGTCTGGAGGCTGACAGGGCGTCCTTTCTTAGGTCCAGAGGGGATGGGGATCGGCCCCTATAAATGGGAGGTATTTTCCCAGTTCACTGTCCTGCTTGGGGGACAGGGCTCTCCCTCTCCTCTGTGCCTCCTCAGGAGGGAGTCTCCAAGATCCGAGGGCATGCTCTCAGCAGCTGTGCATGGGGTCTGCAGAGCCCACCCGCTGCCCTGTGGGGAGGAGTTGTGTGGCCTGAGTCCCTGGGTGGGCAGAAGGTTGTGCTGGGTGTTGCGGCCTGTCCTCCCTTTCTGGATAGATGAGAGATGCTGGGAACCCGTCTAGCTGAGACCCGTGAGGGAAACCTTGTGATAAAGGAAGTCCTGCAGAAAGGGGCTGACTGATTTGGGTGGCATGAATGTCACCGACAAACTGAGGTTAGACGGGAGCCCTTCAGAGGAGCTGCGCCCAGACAGGGGACGGGAACAGTCCCCACCACTGGGGCCTCTCCAGGTTTAATGGTAATATAGTTGGTGAGACTGATGATACGGTTAAGACTAATGAAAAGAAGTTGTAAAAGGCAGACTGAGACACTCCCTAGGAGGACAGTGCTCCCTGCCCCAGGGAGGTGGGAGGGTTCACCAGCCTCCAGCTCACAGACCTGAGGGTTCCAGGCCCTGCTGGAGACCAGCTGAAGCTCCTCAGGCCAGCAGGCTTTGCAGACGTGGGCTGGGCTGGAGGCGCAGGCCCATCTGTGATGCACTGAGTGCAGGGGGAGGCGGCTGTGGTTGGCCAGGGGCTGCCTTCGTTCTCAGAGGCTGTAGATGCAGCCACAGGCCTTGGTTTCCCTGCCTGGGGGTGGTGTGAGGGAGGTGAGAGGCCGCTGTGGGACAGGCCTCCCTCCCCCTCCGTGTGGCTTCTCAAGCTCTGAAGCCATCTTAGTGTGGGAGATTCATTTCCTTGAGAGGGACCTGAATCTGGAAAGACCATGGGTCTGACAGGCTGACCACCTGGTGCTAGGCCTGGCTCTGCCACCTGCTGGCTCCTAGACCTTGGGTTTATGCATGAAACTCCTTTGATCCTCAGTTTCCTTATCTGTGAAATGGGAAGGTAATCCTAATGGTGCCTGTGTCTCACGGGTGGAAGTGCTTGTAAACTGGAATGTGCTAGACAAGTGGGCAGTGTTGATGATTTAGCTCTGGATGCCCCTGATAGACTTGAGACCATGGGAATGCCTGTTGCATAGATTCGGCAAGAACAGATTAAGCAGTGTCCCCATTTATCCATCAGTCAGACTTCTCCCATCCGTAACCCTTTAGAACTTAGCTCAGGGCAGAGCTCCCATCTCATTGCCATGGGCACAGGGACCTGTTTCAGTGACCTGAGCACAGAAGCCCCCACTGCCCAACATTGGAGGCCCCTCACCTCCAGAATAGTGTTTCTTAGGTTGCTCAGCCTCACAAAATAGAGATAATTCAAAAGTGTCTCACACAGAATCATGCAGCTATTTTGATATTATGTATTGTTTGTGTCAAGTTTTTAGTTGTAGACTCAGTATTCTCTTCAGCTACTCCAATAAAAAAATGTTCAGTAAAGGGTATGTATCAAGTCAACAGTGTTTTAATAGGGCTGAAGAAACAAACTCAGGTCAGATCCCAGAAATGACTTCCAGAACCACACTGCAGAATTTGTCTGCTAAGAGAGCTACTGTGTCTGCATGAACAGGAAACTGCAGGATCAGGAGCTGCTAGCCTGTGCCCATTCTCT
>NW_025802760.1:0-7276 GCF_021613505.1 Equus quagga | reverse complement strand
GGAGACGAGAGAATCATTTGACGAGAGGTGGTCCAGGAGGTGAAACTCTTTTCACATGCGGAAGACAAACAATGAAACAGACAACAAACTATAATAAGAAATACAAGCAGTATGTTTGACCCAATGTATAACGTATTGAAGTAGTGCAGAAACCTGGTCCTGACTTGGAGTTCAACCAATCGTTTAGAGTTAGGGTTGATAAGACATGGATTTAATTTGGTGGTTGGGATAGGAAGCCAGAAATATTTTGACGGTAGTGAGGAATATAGACACAACATTCAGTTTTTATAATGGCATAGGTGCCCCCTTGTGCTGCTGTCAAGACATCCAGTGTCATTTGGATTTGGAGGACTGCCTTACACATTTGGGATACTTCTAAATTGAGCAGCGAAATGCTATGTTGTGTGTCATTTAATGCCTTCATAATAAATTTGTTTAGGACTTCCATGTGCAAGACGACACTTTCGATACCTAATTGGGGAAGGAAAAATGCGGAAAGATGGACATACCAGTGGAAGACAGAGCTGCTGCAGTTGGGTAGGTTAGCAGGAGGAGATGTAGTAAATGTAGTTCTACCTTGCATCCAGCTAAAGCCTAGTGTGCATCGTGTAATCCATTTAGGTGGCAGCCCAGGCCATAAATTGGAGCCGCATGGCCACTGAGCACCATTAGGGACTAACCAAAGTGTGCTGGGCTGTCTATCCCAGTCAGTCCCAAACCAATCAGTACTTTTTTAAGACTATGATATGAGAACACATATAACAGCGAATTTTCCCCATAGGTTGGCTGTTATTAGGCCATGTATCATAGGTGTGATTGGTTTGTTCCCAACAGAGAGTGACCTATTACTGAGTTGACCACTAGTCGGAGTGAACCAAATACATTCATCCCAAATCTCATATCGTCCATCCTGTGTCTATCGATAAGTTAGGTAATTTACCTTTGGAACTTGTTGTTTCTAATCCACCTGTGACAAGGCAAATCTAGTTAGCATTTGGGGAGTAGTTTTAAAGGAAAATGTTTGAATGTGGCCGGGGAACTCGCAGGTGTCAGACATAGATGAGCACAAGTAGACATTACGATTAGTAATACATGAATCTTGCGGAAGAAAGAGCTAGAATCTAATATCCATGAATGCCTACTATAGCTTCTACAGAAACATAATTTTTCTCTCTTAAATCACCCTCAATTTTACAAAAGATAGCCAAATCAGGTTTAACAGGTTTGCAAGTAAAGTATAGTTTCAATAAAACATGCTCCAATTATTTACATAACAGCTACAAGAATAGCAATTGTTTATACAGGCTTTTTTAAGTATGCCTTGCTGGAAATTTTTATGAGGAATCTCGGATTGAACTGTGAAGGCCTCTAGAGGCCAGAAAAGCCAAGCCAAGGATTTCCCATCAGATTTTGCCTGCAGTACTTACAGATTTGAGTGGAGTTCTCTTTCAGGTCCCCCAAAGTATTTGGAGGTTACTTGCATCTGCCAAATAAGCACGTTTCATAATTTCACAGGTAAGATTGCCAGAATCTCTGTAAACATGGTACCAGGCCCGTGTTTCTCAGTGCTGTATTCCAGAAAGTCCAATCTTTGTTCCTGAAATGCTGTCTTGTCATATCTGAGCCTGTATGTTTCAAATATGACATTCCAGTCAAAGCCTTGGTAATATAACCAATGTGTCCTGTTATAAGGAGAACAGATTCTTATGGAAGTTATGCAAATATTGCCACTAAATGACCATACTCAGTCACAAAGGGTTTCCAAATTCTCGTGGGATAAGGTCCAGAGAAAAAGATGAATGTTTCAGTTTTGCTCATAAAGGTATAATTTCACCAAATGGCTGTAAGTCAATGTTAGCATAAGAGAAAAGAGAAAAAGATTTCCTTCATTATGAGAAAACAAAACAACACATCAAAACTCAACAATATTTCAAACAGAAGTCCTAAAAAATTATAATCGTCCTCATCAGTTCACACAGTCCTGTATAATCAATTCTTGAGCTAAATCTGTCCTTAGCAGATCGAGGAGCTTAGTTTCTGGTACAATTCTGTAGTTTCTTACTCAGCTCAGTTTTACAATCTGAAAGTTTATCAGAAACCTGTAGTTTAGATCCTCTGTGTCAGAATCCTTTCCAGGAATATCTCAGAAGATGAAACATATTTGCAAAAGAAAAAAGCATCAGAGTAAAACAACAACTATCTGCAAAAGGACAAATGACTCAAAAGGGCAATTGACAAAGACACTTGGATACTTCTGTGACATATGACCCTTCCAGATAATAAGTGGACTTATGACTGATAACCAGGACAGATCAGAATCTTAGGAATTCTATATAATTTTAAGACATCTATACTAATAACATTTACCCATCTAATACCACCTAAGAATATCTATCATCACTTGTTTCACAATGTTTCCCATGTAATTTAATAGAAAAAATACGCCTAATTAGTTTAATGTTTTCCTCCTTACAGGAACAGAGAGCAAATTTCTTTGAGAAGTCTCAGGGGCCCTCTGAAAATCCTCAGAGTAATTTCTCTTCTGTCTACCATGTCAAAAGAAAGACTTAATTCAGGATTTGAATATTTTTGAGGGAGAAGCTTGTCAAAACATAGCCACAGTTTTTAAAATACTTCTTCAAATAGGAAACAACACTCACTGTGAAACAATGCTCAGGTATCTATTCAAAGTGATGACAGAAAGAGTCAAAAATCTTAAGAGTGACCTCAGTCATTATTTTCACAAATCACATTTCTCTCTTAGGTAGAATTACTCAAAGGAACAGCTTTTCTAACCTCTTTATCAAGAGCAGATCCAAAGTTCAAGAAAAAGTATCATTTTAGAGAAAACCAAATTTGAATTTCTGCACCTACTTATGTTTCACATTCAAACTCATTCACTTAATTGAACTTTCTTTAGTCACTTGAGTAGGCATAAAACTCCTTTCAGAATTTCTACTTCACAAACCTTCTTCAACTTTCTTTTTCGTTTTAAGAATTTGTCAACAACTCTTTTTTCCTTTCTAGTTTATTAGGACAAATTTATCTTTCTTCACCCATCAAACAAAAATATTTCCATTCTTTATACCTTTTTTACTGAAAGCATACATTTTAACTTCCCAGAATACAGAGCTCTTTTCCTTATTAATTTCCTGTAGCTTTAATTCCATAAGTTAATTAGAACTTTTAAGCCTTAACAGATCTACTAAACGCTAAAAAAGTAAATAATTATGAATTGTCTTTTATATCAGCATTCTAAACACTTCATAACTTTAGAAACATGCCGCTTTACAATAAAACAAAGGCATGCTTTTTAATACACCCAAACGCTTTTAGCCTCTTCAAGAAGAAGCCAAAAGTAGATAACTTAGATATGTTCATTAATAATGATTCAGTGTTTCAGCCTATCCAAAAAAGACCGGCATATTCATCTTTTTATCATTTAACTTAACTTTGCAAAACTCAAGATTGTTACACAGAAAAATTTCGAAGCTGTTGGTTTTTCAACAAGTATACAGAGCATAAAAGTTATTGTACTCACTTTTATGAGTTTTATGTATTTAAACCATTTTTTCCAACATTTATGTTCAGATTACCTACAGAAACCTCATGAGGCATTAGACAAAACTGGTCATCACATAAAGCCATTATTTTGCTGACAAATGTAAGAAAGTGAGCTTATATGACTAGAAAACCCATGCTGAATGCCTGCATCCTATGCAAATACCGACAACTCTGACAACAAGATAATTTTCAATCAAACCAACAAACTTTAACAAGCTTTCATTTACCAAAGGTTAATTCACATCACGTTAACATTGAAAGGCACTGAGTTAATTTCTACTACATTAGAATTTATGTAAGCACTTTCGTTAAGCCAACTAAACAGAGATCTTAATTTTGGCCATACCATCCAGGGGTAAAAATATCACACGTATAATGTACACATAGACACACATAGACAGAGACTGTACAACCATTGTTTTAAAAACTACTGCTGTGAATCAGGTACAATAATCTAAATCTCACCATTTATGAATCCACACTTTGTTTTGAGCCTTTTTACTAATACTTATGGAGAAGACCCTCGAGATGGTAGTTTTTTGTAAGGGTGCACTTATGACCATTTATCCTTTCCCCTCTTTTTTTTTTTTTTCTTCAGTCTTAAGAATGAGTGATGGGCTACATAGTAGTTCCTGGAGAGGGGGGATGAGAATCCTTTTCATGATAAAAGAAGTAGGTGGAATCTGAACTGCCTCTAGAGCTGTCTTTCCAGTCTTGCAAGGATTTTGTAAGGACAGTTGCTCTTGATTTCTCAGAAACTGGACTGTAACTTGAAGGACATTCTAGGTGGATCTACCTGTCCAACTGCACCATAAAGGCACAGAGATACCTCTCAAATTTTCCCCCCGATGGAGTTTCTGGGGCATACCCATACAATTCAAAGTGTTTCTAAATAGATAGAATGACCCTGAGTGGTGAGTCTCTTGGGATGCTTACGTCATTCCCCATGGCAGTAAAGCCAGTGTTGGACTGACAGTGTACTGGACGAAGGTACGGTGCCTCCAGAGGCCTGGAACATGCTGGAGGCCAGGGCTCCCAGTACCCGGGTTGAGAGTTAAGTCCCTTGCAAAATATTTTCAAGTTTTTCGATTTTACAGAAGGGCCAGGTTCTGCTCAAGTCCAGCCTGAACTTAAGCTCGACTTTGTGACAACAGAGGACATGATGAGCAAAACAAAGAAATTAAAAGAAGACACCAGACCTCACCCTCATGGCCGTTCCCAGAGTGTTATCATGATAAAAGTCACACAATAGTTCCCATGCTGGGGCATACTACCCTAGAAAGACAGTTCACAGAATAAATCACAGGTCTCCTAACATCATAGCCAACTCAGTAGGTGACTAAAATACTCAATGAATCAACCGCCAACAGACAGCACCCTGCTTGGGGTTGCTGGGGTGATCAGGCCCAGAAAGCCAAAGTTGGGGCTCCCAGTGTTGGAGGACTTGACTGTTGAAAGATTTCTTTGTTTCCTGGTTGCAAAGCTCAAAGGGAGATGAAATTGGCCATTGTAACTCTAAGAAAGATGAAAGAGACAGGTCCATTACCTTGAAAATCCCCTCTGAACCTAGGGAAGCATCCTACCTGTTGTTCCTACTGTGGGGTGCCTATAGCAAGGGGTGATGGGGGTGTCCCCTAGAATTGCATCCCTTGGATATCTTCCCTCGTATGCCTGGCAGTAACAGGTGCCTGGTGTACATCTTTCCTATTCTGCCTGGAAGTAATAGGTGCCTGGTGAGTGGTCCCCAAGAGAATAGGAGAAGTTTAAGAGAGAACATGATGGAGAGAAATAGTGAAGAAGTTTCCGCCACGCTTGGGGACATTCTACCCAATTGTGTATTGGAGCCATTCTCCGAAGAAGGGTTTCCAATACTCAGCCAAAGGTTAGACGTTGGTACTTTCCCTGAACCGCAGTCCCAATTGGGACATTCACACAGCTCAGATGGTCAAGTGCAATGGGAGGTATCTCAATCCAGCTTTAGGAATAGAAAACTTCCACGGGAGTCTTGGAGATTGCCAACCATCCTAATGACTTAAATGGCTGACCTGTTCCCACGTAAAATTTTTATATTAGACATAGGGTCAGGAAGGAATGGATTAATTCATTCTACATCACTATTAGGCTTAAGGTACTGATTCTCTTCAAGCTGAATGCCAGATATGCACCATAGAGTAGCCATGGGCAGCAAACGTGAATTCATGCAGCTATTCAAGACAGTTCCTGATGGAGAAGTGAATTTAGAACCATCCTCGAAAAACAGAGATGCACAAGGAAGAAAAGGGCACTTACCAGAATTCGAGCTCACAAACCGATGAAGCATGTTCCCCATATGGGCCACAAGATATGATGCATGGTCGGCAAGCTCAAGAGTTGAAAGAAAGATTTCTTGGACCCTCAAGGTCTGTCAGTGGTGCTCTTTTATTTAGACAGTGGTACAGGATAGCATGGGGACAGGACCTATGTGCAGTGAAGAGCTGCTGCCACTACATTGGGAAAGGACCCATGGGTAGTCACAGCTCCTGCTGCTTTCTGGAGTTGAGGTTAACGACTAAGTTTATAAGGCATGGGTACATGACTTATTTTTCCTGGAAAAAGAAAAGATGATGTAAAAAGTCATTAAATGATTTCAGTTCAGATGGGTTCTTGTTATTGTGTGGTCATATAACACTAGATACAAAACTGGCCCCATAGATAGGCATGTAGGTGAGCATGACCTGGGCTTCTCTCACTGGGGCAACTCTAATTCAGACCAAAAGAAATTCAACGGGTCATATAGTTCTGCATGTTCACCAGCTAACCTTGGGCTTTCGAGTGGGGGTAGCCTTAATCCACATCAATCCTCATGGTCTTTCACAGCTGTCTCCCATAGATATGCTCATCAGTGTGTTCTCCTTCATTCCAAGTTAGGAATTTTGTATTTCTTTAATCACCATATGTTCTCTAGGCCGATGTGTGAGTGCTTTCGTGATTGTTGGGTTTTTTCTTTGACTTTCCACCGTTCACTTGAAGGAATCTTGGTTATCCTGGCCTAGGTCCAACTGAGCACTGAGAACATGAGGTCATCTTCGTTGGTTTGACATTCTGAGATCAGAAACGCCAAATTCTAGTTTGTCCTGGCAACCACCTTATGGACATAATGTTTCCGAGACACATTAGACAAATCTGATGAATTCCTCTCTCCAGGTAAGATATTTTTATGTCTTTTTTTCTGAATTTGGGTAGGCTAGACCTTGACTTCGGATCCTTCATTGTTCCAGTAGCTTACGTCTAGATACTGGTTTACTTTATTTCTGTAGGGTTTGCTAGTTGTTTGGTTTACATCCTCAGCTCTGGCATGTTTATTTTTCGTTAAAGATAAGTGTAATGTTCTAATTTTCAGCCAACTTCCTCACATACAGTGTCAAAACACATAATCAATACTCTTCTATGACAAGAGATAGGGGGAGAGAATTTCATTGGGGCCAAACGGAGCATTTTAGCTTTGATGGCAGCCTTCTCTTTGGATTTGTGGTTCCCAGAGGGAAAGAAAAAATCCAAAAAGCTGTGCAGATTCACGGCATAAAGCTTTTGAGGCTGAAAGAGATTAGAGAAGATAAACTTTCAAGGATTGTGAATCTCCTCCAAATGCTTAATGATGCTACAGAAAAGTAGACCATTGAAAATAAATTAAGAAGAATACTACAAAGACAACGTGTTCCATGCTAAACTCATG
>NW_025802759.1:271-1416 GCF_021613505.1 Equus quagga | reverse complement strand
TTGGTTGGGCAGGTCTTGCTAGGAGCCTTTCACAGAGTTGCCATCAGATGGCGTGCAGGATGTGCCACCACAAGTCTCGACTGGACTGAACATCCAAGATGGTACATTCACCTGGCTGGAGCTCAGTTGGGGCTATGGACCACAGTGCTCCCAGGTGGCTCCTCCAGGTGGTTGGGGTCAGCCTGCAACATGGCTGGGCTCCAAGGGGGTATTCCAAGAAAGCAGCACTCAAGTCTAGAGATCCAGATGGCCTTGTTCTTCAGATTCTCCAGGCATATAAAACAACAAGCTAGGGAGTTAGGCCACACCGTGTGTCATGAGAATTGCTGGAACTCATTCCTCTGGGGGATTTCACCTTGCTTTTCCACAATTTCTTATTCCCCAGATACACATTGTGATTTTTAAGAAATGAGAGAATTCACTTCCCTTTAATTTCATCTTGGAAAGAGATTCTCTGTAAGAGAATCCTAACAAGGAATGTGCCCATATGAGATGAATTAGTCAGCTCAGGATGCTGTAACAAAATATGAAAGACTAGGCGGTCTAACAAACACAAGTTTATTTTCTCAGAGTTATATACGCTAAAAACCCCAGATCCAGGCTCCAGGTGGATTGGTTTCATTTTGAGCCCTCTTCTTTTGGCTTGTGGACGGCCATCTTCCCTCTGTGTGATCATATGGCCTTTCCTCTGTGCACCTGCAGGGAGAGAGAGAGCTCTGGTGTCTCTTCCTCTTCTTATAAGGACACCAATCCTATGAGATTATGACCCTACGTTATGACCTCATTTAACCTTAATGACTGCCTTAAAGGCCTATCTCCAAATATGGTCACGTTGGGAGTTAGGACTTAAACACAGAATTTGAGGTGGACACAGTTCACTCCATAACGTGAGATAGGAAAGTGGCTCTCCAGTTCAGTCCAGTGTTCAAACATAAGCTCTTTCTTAAATTAATTATTTTTAAATTGTGATAAAATCATAACATAAATTTTACTATCTTAACCATTTTTAAGTGTGCAGTTCTGAGGGACTAACTACATTCCCATCGTCGTGAGACCATCACAACCGTCCACCTTCAGAACTTCAGAATCACCCAACTGAAACTCTGGACCCATTAAACACTAACTCGCACCCACCCTCCCTCACT
>NW_025802759.1:0-261 GCF_021613505.1 Equus quagga | reverse complement strand
TGGACAAGCATGTTTCAAACCCTTGCTCACTCATTTTTACTAATATCCTATTGGCAAAAGCTGGTTATAGGACCAGACCTAAGGTCAAAGGGTAAGGCAGTACTTTCCACCTCTAATAGGAGGAGCTAAAAGTTACATGGCAAAGGGCATGTATAGAAGGAGATAATAATTGAGACTGGTAATTCAATCTACCACAGTCTGTTCTTTTGGACCACAATTCTTCATGATCCTCTACATGAAAACTATGCTTACTCCACCCCA
>NW_025802758.1:0-1409 GCF_021613505.1 Equus quagga | reverse complement strand
TGAGGTCTATCTGTTTCATCCCGGGGAGAATTCTGCGCAGACACAGGGTGGTGCCTGATGTGGGAGCATTAGGCACAGAGGGCAGAAGAAAGAGCAGAGGCAGCTGAGCAGGGCTCTGATGCTTCTGGGCTGACTGTTGGTCACTGTCTTTGCAGAGGTCCTCTCGGGACACGGAGTCCAGCTCCCCGAGGGAGGAGAAGCTGGGCAGGAACAGCGTAGCGGCAGGCGTGGGGAAAAGGCTGCCGTCCTCAGGGACTGTTGGACAAGGATCAGAGCCAGCACAGGCCCCAGCCCGTGTGCGGGGAGCACAATCACATCCAGCAGCTCCTGCAGAAGGGCAGGAGACAAGCGGCGCCCCAGGACGGGAGCAAGGAGAGCC
This sequence comes from Equus quagga, assembly GCF_021613505.1. Lineage (NCBI taxonomy): Eukaryota > Metazoa > Chordata > Mammalia > Perissodactyla > Equidae > Equus > Equus quagga. The sequence continues at coordinate 1,030 of NW_025802758.1, read as the reverse complement.
AGCCCCTCCTCAGCCTCGGGCAGGAGCCATGCAGCCGGCTCTCATGGAACCAGCTGAGCAGGGAGAGCCATCCCCTGCTCCGGCTCCTGCCAGTGCCCTGGGGCAGGCTGAAGTGGTCGCCAGGGAGCAGGGAGAGCCATCCCCTGCTCCAGATCCTCCTGGAGCCCTGGAGCCCGCTCAGGCCCCAGCATTGTCCCCAGGAGAGCTCACTCTCCAACCCCCGTCATCCCCAGCTCCTGACCCATCCCTCCACCTTCTCCCTCACCACGACCTCCCTTCCTCTCCCTGCTTCCCCTGTATGTCTGTTGAGCCTTTTTTTCTTTCCGTGTTTGTCTCTTTGTTTGGTGTTTGTATAAATTCTAAAACAAATTGATTTCTGTTTGAAGAACTCTGCGTTTTCTCCTTTTCAATGGTACGATTCCTGAGCATTAAGTCCAGTCCCAAAGCTTGGCCTCCATCGCCGCTGTCCAGTTGCTGAACATTCCCTTCACCACAAGGGAAGCCTGTTCCCAAAGTGCTCATCCCCCGTTCCTCCCTCGCTGCCTGACAACCCCTAATGTGTGTTCTGGCAGGTTGTGGTCAATCTTTTCTGGATGTATGCGATAAGCGGTGTCATGCCATAGGTGGCCATCCTAGTCTGCTTCCATATTTTCAGAAGGACTGGTCGATTTTTCATTTCTCTTTCTACTTGAATAGCATTTTTGCCAGCTGACAGGAAAGTCCCAATGGATTATGGCTTAGATGCTTCAGATGAAGCCCTTTTAGTAAACATGTGCATTATGTCAGGCTACAGACCGCTCTTCTAAGGGGGACCCCAGATCCCCAAGCCACACAGGAAGTGCCTGGTTCTTCCTGTGGCCAAAACACAAGCAATAAAAAGGGAGACAGCTGGAAAGACAAACTACAAACTCGAAAGCCTTCCTCCTAAACTAAGGTGAGAGAAAGGTGCAACCTCCCTCTGGACCAAAGAATCCCGAAAGTCCTTGTTTTCAAGGGACAGAGAGTAAACACATGCAATTCCCCCGAGAGG